>NC_091288.1:95421459-95725209 GCF_032444005.1 Ranitomeya imitator | reverse complement strand
TATATATACAGCCAGCTGTTGTGAATTTGCTTTTTGGCTCCCTCTAGTGGTTACTAGTTTTTTGACTCTGGTTTTTCTGTCTTTCCTTTTATCCGCACCTGGGTCGTTAGTTAGGGGCGTTGCTTTATAAGCTCCCTGGACACTCAGTTCTATGCCTGGCAACGTAGTTATCAGAGCTAATCTGCTGTGCTCTTGTCTACTGATCCTGGTCCGGTTATTCAGCTAAGTCATTTACTTTGCTTTTTGCTATTTGTTTTTGGTTTTGTATTTTTGTCCAGCTTGTTCCTAATCTGTATCCTGACTTTTGCTGGAAGCTCTAGGGCGCTGGTGTTCTCCCCCCGGACCGTTAGACGGTTCGGGGGTTCTTGAATTTCCAGTGTGGATTTTTGATAGGGTTTTTTTGTTGACCATATAAGTTACCTTTCTATATTCTGCTATTAGTTAGCGGGCCTCTCTGTGCTAAACCTGGTTCATTTCTGTGTTTGTCATTTCCTCTTACCTCACCGTTATTATTTGTGGGGGGCTTCTATCCTGCTTTGGGGTCCCTTTCTCTGGAGGCAAGAGAGGTCTTTGTTTTCCTCTACTAGGGGTATTTAGATTCTCCGGCTGGCGCGAGTCATCTAGGATCAACGTAGGTATGACCCCCGGCTACTTCTAGTGTTGGCGTTAGGAGTAGATATATGGTCAACCCAGTTACCACTGCCTTATGAGCTGGATTTTTGTATCTTGCAGACTTCCACGTTCCTCTGAGACCCTCGCCATTGGGGTCATAACAGTTTGCCAGGCCCATATTAAATGTTTAATGCATTGCAAAAGAGGGATTATAAGAAAGAAGATTCTGAGTTTTTTTTTTTCTCCTCTCTCATTTTTTTTTTTTTTCTTCATCCCCTTTACCTCAGAGTGGCTTATGCTTGCTGCAGACATGAATGTCCAGACCTTGATTACAAGTGTGGACCAGCTGGCTACTCGTGTGCAGGGCATACAAGATTATGTTATCAGAAGTCCTGGGTCAGAACCTAAGATACCGATTCCTGAACTGTTTTCCGGAGACAGGTTTAAGTTTAGGAATTTCAAGAATAATTGTAAATTGTTTTTGTCCCTGAGACCCTGTTCATCTGGAGACTCCGCTCAGCAAGTAAAAATTGTTATTTCGTTCTTACGGGGTGACCCTCAAGATTGGGCTTTTTCGCTGGCGCCAGGAGATCCGGCATTGGCTGATATTGATGCGTTTTTTCTGGCGCTCGGTTTACTTTATGAGGAACCCAATCTTGAGATTCAGGCAGAAAAGGCCCTGCTGGCTATGTCTCAGGGGCAGGACGAGGCTGAAGTGTATTGCCAAAAATTTCGGAAATGGTCCGTGCTGACACATTGGAACGACTGTGCACTGGCCGCTAATTTTAGAAATGGTCTTTCTGATGCCATTAAAGATGTTATGGTGGGTTTTCCCATTCCCACAGGTCTGAATGATGCTATGGCACTGGCTATTCAAATTGACCGGCGATTGCGGGAGCGCAAGACCGCAAATTCCCTCATGGTGTTGTCTGAACAGACACCTAATTCGGTGCAATGTGATAGAAAAACCGCAAATTCCCTCATGGTGTTGTCTGAACAGACACCTGATTTAATGCAATGTGATAGAATCCTGACCAGAAATGAGCGGAAAATTCATAGACGCCGGAATGGCTTGTGCTACTACTGTGGTGATTCTACACATGTTATCTCAGCATGCTCTAAACGTATAGCTAAGGTTGTTGGTCCGGTCACCGCTGGAAATTTGCAACCTAAATTTATTCTGTCTGTAACTTTGATTTGCTCACTGTCGTCTTATCCTGTCATGGCGTTTGTAGATTCAGGTGCTGCCCTGAGTCTTATGGATCTGTCATTTGCTAAGCGCTGTGGTTTTACTCTTGAACCATTAGAAAATCCTATTCCTCTTAGGGGTATTGATGCTACGCCATTGGCAGCAAATAAACCGCAGTATTGGACACAGGTTACCATGTGCATGACTCCTGAACACCGCGAGGTGATACGTTTTCTTGTTTTACATAAAATGCATGATTTGGTTGTTTTAGGGCTGCCATGGTTACAGACCCATAATCCCGTCCTGGACTGGAAGGCTATGTCAGTTTCTAGTTGGGGCTGTTGTGGTATTCATGGGGATATCCTGCCTGTGTCTATTGCTTCTTCTACGCCTTCGGAAGTTCCGGAGTATTTGTCTGATTATCAGGATGTCTTTAGCGAGTCCAGGTCCAGTGCATTGCCTCCTCATAGGGACTGTGACTGTGCTATAGATTTGATTCCAGGCAGTAAATTTCCTAAGGGAAGACTCTTTAATCTGTCGGTACCTGAACATACCGCTATGCGTTCGTATATCAAGGAGTCTTTGGAGAAAGGACATATTCGTCCGTCTTCTTCCCCTCTTGGTGCAGGATTCTTTTTTGTGGCTAAAAAGGACGGATCTTTGAGGCCTTGTATTGATTATCGGCTTTTAAATAAGATCACTGTCAAATTTCAGTATCCTCTGCCGCTGTTGTCTGACTTGTTTGCCCGAATTAAAGGTGCCAAGTGGTTCACCAAGATAGACCTTCGTGGTGCGTACAACCTTGTGCGCATTAAGCAAGGTGATGAATGGAAAACCGCATTCAATACGCCCGAAGGTCATTTTGAGTACTTGGTGATGCCTTTTGGGCTCTCCAATGCGCCTTCAGTTTTTCAGTCCTTTATGCATGACATTTTCCGGAAGTATCTGGATAAATTTTTGATCGTTTATCTGGATGATATTTTGGTTTTTTCTGATGATTGGGACTCGCATGTGGAGCAGGTCAGGTTGGTCTTTAAAATTTTGCGTGAAAATTCTTTGTTTGTCAAAGGCTCAAAGTGTCTCTTTGGTGTACAGAAGGTTCCCTTTTTGGGGTTTATTTTTTCCCCTTCTGCTGTGGAGATGGACCCGGTCAAGGTCCGAGCTATTCTTGATTGGACTCAGCCCTCGTCAGTTAAGAGTCTTCAGAAGTTCTTGGGTTTCGCTAACTTCTACCGTCGTTTTATCGCTAATTTTTCTAGCGTTGTGAAACCTTTGACGGATATGACCAAGAAGGGCTCCGATGTAGCTAACTGGGCTCCTGCTGCCGTGGAGGCTTTCCAGGAGTTGAAACGCCGGTTTACTTCGGCGCCTGTTTTGTGCCAGCCCGATGTCTCACTTCCCTTTCAGGTTGAGGTGGATGCTTCGGAGATTGGAGCAGGGGCCGTTTTGTCGCAGAGAGGCCCTGGTTGCTCTGTTATGAAACCTTGTGCCTTTTTCTCTAGGAAGTTTTCGCCTGCCGAGCGAAATTATGATGTGGGCAATCGGGAGTTGTTGGCCATGAAGTGGGCATTTGAGGAGTGGCGTCATTGGCTCGAGGGTGCTAAGCATCGTGTGGTGGTCTTGACTGATCACAAAAATCTGATGTATCTCGAGTCTGCTAAACGCCTTAATCCGAGACAGGCCCGCTGGTCATTGTTTTTCTCCCGCTTTGATTTTGTTGTCTCGTATTTACCAGGTTCAAAGAATGTGAAGGCCGATGCTCTTTCTAGGAGCTTTGTGCCTGATGCTCCTGGAGTCGCTGATCCTGTTGGTATTCTTAAGGATGGAGTTATCTTATCAGCTATTTCTCCGGATCTGCGACGTGTGTTGCAGAGATTTCAAGCTGATAGGCCTGAGTCTTGTCCACCTGACAGACTGTTTGTTCCGGATAAGTGGACCAGCAGAGTCATTTCCGAGGTTCATTCCTCGGTGTTGGCAGGTCACCCGGGAATTTTTGGCACCAGAGATCTGGTGGCCAGGTCCTTTTGGTGGCCTTCTTTGTCAAGGGATGTGCGGTCATTTGTGCAGTCCTGTGGGACTTGTGCTAGAGCTAAGCCTTGCTGTTCTCGTGCCAGCGGGTTGCTCTTGCCCTTGCCTGTCCCGAAGAGACCTTGGACACATATCTCCATGGATTTCATTTCTGATCTTCCGCTATCTCAGGGCATGTCTGTTATCTGGGTGATATGTGATCGCTTCTCCAAGATGGTCCATTTGGTTCCTTTGCCTAAGCTGCCTTCCTCTTCCGATCTGGTTCCTGTGTTTTTCCAGAACGTGGTTCGTTTGCACGGCATCCCTGAGAATATTGTGTCAGATAGAGGATCCCAGTTCGTTTCCAGGTTCTGGCGATCCTTTTGTAGTAGGATGGGCATTGATTTGTCGTTTTCCTCTGCTTTCCATCCTCAGACTAATGGACAGACGGAGCGAACCAATCAGACTTTGGAGGCTTATTTGAGGTGTTTTGTCTCTGCTGATCAGGACGATTGGGTGACATTCTTGCCGTTGGCTGAGTTTGCCCTTAATAATCGGGCTAGTTCCGCCACCTTGGTTTCGCCTTTTTTCTGCAACACTGGTTTCCATCCTCGCTTTTCTTCAGGTCATGTGGAGTCTTCTGACTGTCCTGGGGTGGATTCTGTGGTGGATAGGTTGCAGCGGATCTGGAATCATGTGGTGGACAACTTGAAGTTGTCACAGGAGAGGGCTCAGCGCTTTGCCAACCGCCGCCGCGGTGTGGGTCCCCGACTACGCGTTGGGGATTTGGTATGGCTTTCTTCCCGCTTTGTTCCTATGAAGGTCTCCTCTCCCAAATTTAAACCTCGTTTTATTGGTCCTTACAAGATATTGGAAATCCTTAATCCTGTATCTTTTCGTCTGGATCTTCCTGTGTCGTTTGCTATTCACAATGTATTTCATAGGTCCTTGTTGCGGCGGTACGTTGTGCCTGTAGTTCCTTCTGCTGAGCCTCCTGCTCCGGTGTTGGTTGAGGGCGAGTTGGAGTACGTGGTGGAGAAGATCTTGGATTCTCGCCTCTCCAGGCGAAGACTTCAGTACCTGGTCAAGTGGAAGGGCTATGGTCAGGAGGATAATTCCTGGGTGGTCGCCTCTGATGTTCATGCGGCCGATTTAGTTCGTGCCTTTCATGCCGCTCATCCTGATCGCCCTGGTGGTCGTGGTGAGGGTTCGGTGACCCCTCACTAAGGGGGGGGTACTGTTGTGAATTTGCTTTTTGGCTCCCTCTAGTGGTTACTAGTTTTTTGACTCTGGTTTTTCTGTCTTTCCTTTTATCCGCACCTGGGTCGTTAGTTAGGGGCGTTGCTTTATAAGCTCCCTGGACACTCAGTTCTATGCCTGGCAACGTAGTTATCAGAGCTAATCTGCTGTGCTCTTGTCTACTGATCCTGGTCCGGTTATTCAGCTAAGTCATTTACTTTGCTTTTTGCTATTTGTTTTTGGTTTTGTATTTTTGTCCAGCTTGTTCCTAATCTGTATCCTGACTTTTGCTGGAAGCTCTAGGGCGCTGGTGTTCTCCCCCCGGACCGTTAGACGGTTCGGGGGTTCTTGAATTTCCAGTGTGGATTTTTGATAGGGTTTTTTTGTTGACCATATAAGTTACCTTTCTATATTCTGCTATTAGTTAGCGGGCCTCTCTGTGCTAAACCTGGTTCATTTCTGTGTTTGTCATTTCCTCTTACCTCACCGTTATTATTTGTGGGGGGCTTCTATCCTGCTTTGGGGTCCCTTTCTCTGGAGGCAAGAGAGGTCTTTGTTTTCCTCTACTAGGGGTATTTAGATTCTCCGGCTGGCGCGAGTCATCTAGGATCAACGTAGGTATGACCCCCGGCTACTTCTAGTGTTGGCGTTAGGAGTAGATATATGGTCAACCCAGTTACCACTGCCTTATGAGCTGGATTTTTGTATCTTGCAGACTTCCACGTTCCTCTGAGACCCTCGCCATTGGGGTCATAACAGCCAGCACAGCAACAGCCTCTGATATATACAGGTAAACAGCCTCTGATATATACAGCCCAACCGAAGCCTCTCATACATATTTAGCCCAGCAGAAGCCTCTCATATATATAGAGCCCAGCAGAAGCCTCTGACATATAGAGCCCAGCAGCAGTCTTTGATATAGATAGCCCAAATTTCTACAATATACATACATACATATGTACATATTTTAATCTTTAATGCCCTATCAGGACTTCAAGGGTTGACAGGGTCAGATATACTGCGTGAATTGGACTTTAGTGACTTTATTAGTGATTTTGCAGCACAAAAATCAAGGAAAGTGCCCGGATTGTAAAAAATGAATGATTTTACTTGAATTACTCTGCGTAAATGATTTTTGTAAATAAACTTGCGTTCGTTTCATTTTGTGTTTTTGCATTACATATTGCAGCACCTTGAAAAATGGGCCTCCCTTCAAAATTGGCCCCCAGCCACCCACCTCCTAAATCCGCCCCTGCCTCTGCCCAGTCCAGACATAAGAAATAAGAGAACATTCTAGGTTAGGTAGTGGCAGAGCAGTAAAATGTCCCAAGGGTGAACATGACAGACACATTTTCCTTCATCTTGGATATACGATAATTTTTCTAATTTTTAATAGATTTGCAATAATTTCTGGACCTAAGATCTCTGGTTTTACAGCATGGAGAGCATCTACAATAAATGAATTGAGATTTTGGGATATCAACACTCACTGCAGCCATGCTCACACCTCTGAAGGCGCAGACACAGAGCAGGGATGTGATCCGTTAGGCACTGCCCTTAGAACAACATGTCACATTTAGAAAAGTGACAGAGAACATTTTCTTTTCTCTCATTTCTAGAATGCCTCCTGCTTACACACAGCACTGAGAGGAGCTACGTCCTCTCCTGCCTCTTAAAACAAAAAAAAAGAAATAAAGCAGAACCACACACAGAACAAAGCACTGACAATAATGCAAAGTGCTCGGCTAAGTAAACTAGAACTGACAAGTCAATTTGAAGCCTGTCCCTGGATGTTTTGAAATGCAGAAATTATCTGTGACAGGGATGATCAAAATAGTGCTCTCATGTCACCTCAAGTCGAGTGGCCGAAAGAGAGGAGGAATTAAACGCTGCAATTCTGTCAGCTTATTAGCTACTGGGCACCAATTGAGCAGCTGTGAATATTGCAGATTTGTTTTCTGATATGACCACAAGAGGGATTATCACTCCCAAAAAAATGTTAGGAGACAAATATGAAAAAAAAAATTATAGCACAATACAGGACAATTAATCTCACAATATATTGAACGTCCAGCTCTAAGCTCTCGGAAAACATACAAAAACACAAAAGGTCATCTAAACAGCATGGGCCAACATTTGTACAGTATTATCATGGTATTTACGTACTAAATGGACTAGCACATACCAAAAGCCAGGTAGGTGAGACATGCAGTTTAGGCGTTGTGTAGAGATGAGGGAATATATTTGAGAGGAACTGAATTTCTACTCAAATACTACAAAAAATAGCATTTTCCAAAAAGCGGAATTTTTGTAATTTGCTTCCATGCGGATTTAGCTGCCTTCGGCAGCCATTTTGCTGAAGTAAGGGTTTAAAACTTATACTCACCTAACTGCTCATCGCTTTGCTTCTCACCGTCACCAGTTCAATCCTCGATGCATCTTCTTATCACCGCCGCAGAGTGCTAAAACCACAGAGAGCATGCAGGTGCAGGGTGACTGTGCATGTCACTACCTTAAATGTGCTTGTGCTGCAACATTATGGGCATGATCGAAGCCGGAAGTCCCAGCCTAGCACAAAGAAGGGATTTCAGCACTCGGTGGCAGTGATAAGAAGATGGGACAAGGATGAGATGAGTGACAGGCGGCGGGCCACAGAGGTGAGTGGTGATGCAAGTATCAGGATTTTTTTATATTAACATCTTGAAAGACCGCAGAGCATAATATGAGAAATTAAATTTGCTGAGGATGCCTTCTTCACAAATCAAATAACCTGGGAAAATTCTAATTTTGCCTGATTCGTTCATCTCTAACATTGGGTAGTATAAATGCAACAGGGCTATGGTCTTGATAATTGGACTGATGTTGAATGCTTATATAATATTTCACTGGTTAATCCAGAGGAAGACATGACAAACAATCAAATATCAACATGAGCGTTATTGAACTTTTGGAACTTTTCCAGAATGCAAATATGCTGTATCTACATAGTAGTAATTGTGCCCTGCAGTGAACATATAGAACATGAAATGTCTGGGTCAAAGAGGTTTAGTTGTGCACCAGTGGGTGTGTGGTTGTTAATATGTCCATATGTCCAGGAGCCTAGTTATAGGGGGGATTTAATATTGTCTGATCACTACTGTTGAGGAGGTGAAGCAGACAGTCACTTGTGTCTTTTGATGAAGTTGATAAAGGGAGATAGTATATACTGTAGGTGTCCAGTGGGGAGATTTAGAGGGTATGTAGCATCCACTGGGCTAGGAAAAGTTTCCATAATGGAAACAATGATCATTGTAATACTGGGTAGGGTACCAGCATGTGTCAAGTAGGGTGGAAGAAAAGACAGACTGGTGGTTATTGCCATGGCATCTGGAACCTTAATGGTTAGTCCAGGAGGACATTTTTGACCAGCACTGCTGTAAGCTGAATGCTATTGTTATGTAATGTAAACAGTTAGGATTCAACCCCTTTGTGGTTCCAGAGATCGTCCCGAGAGACCACAAGTATGATATTGGTATAGCTATGGTCACATGCCGACTAAAGTCTCAGCCACTTTTCAACAGTTTAAAACAGCCAAATGTAAGTTATGCAAGAATTTGTGTTGAGTTTACATAAAGCAAAGATACAAAAAAACTAATGCTAATGCATAAAGAAAATTAATAATTGCCCCATGATATTATCAGATGCTTTGCTTGCAAGTATTCTGATATTAGTGCAATGAATCTCCAGTGAAATCACATCCCAAAAGCTCAAGACTTCCCTGCAGCCCATCAGCAGAAGTTCAACTGTCTTAATACTGCTGACAGGTCTGAAGAAGAATAATAGAGGTAAATGTAATTTCCTAGGTGACTGTTCTGCTCTGTTTCTAAACCACAGTGCATGATTCTCAGTACACACAATAAGGAACACATTTTGCTCAGTGTTATGGTAAATATTTATAATTTGCTTTGATTATTATTTAGACATTTGAATCTACTTATATAATTTTCAATAATTTGGATTTTATTATTAGCTTTATAAGTGTTATTCATAAAAGCAATAACAGGGAGTTGACTCTGATATAGAGGAATCTGTATTAAATATTTATTTGTCTCAGAAAGTATAGTTAGCTGGATACAACTGGATAGATAGGAATTTTGACAGAATCCATAATTTACAATTTTGTTTTTCCCAACTTAAATATCTTCTGTCTTAAGGTACCGTCACACTAGACGATATCGCTAGCGATCCGTGACGTTGCAGCGTCCTCGCTAGCGATATCGTCCAGTGTGACAGGCAGCAGCGATCAGGCCCCTGCTGTGCTGTCGCTGGTCGGGGAAGAAAGTCCAGAACTTTATTTGGTCGCTGGACTCCCCGTAGACATCGCTGAATCGGCGTGTGTGACACCGATTCAGCGATGTCTTCACTGGTAACCAGGGTAAACATCGGGTAACTAAGCGCAGGGCCGCGCTTAGTAACCCGATGTTTACCCTGGTTACCATCCTAAAAGTAAAAAAAACAAACACTACATACTTACCTACAGCCGTCTGTCCTCCAGCGCTGTGCTCTGCACTCCACCTGTACTGGCTGTGAGCGTCGGTCAGCCGGAAAGCAGAGCGGTGACGTCACCGCTCTGCTTTCCGGCCGCTGTGCTCACACAGACAGTACAGGAGGAGTGCAGAGCACAGCGCTGGAGGACAGACAGCTGTAGGTAAGTATGTACTGTTTGTTTTTTTTTACTTTTAGGATGGTAACCAGGGTAAACATCGGGTTACTAAGCGCGGCCCTGCGCTTAGTTACCCGATGTTTACCCTGGTTACCGGCATCGTTGGTCGCTGGAGAGCGGTCTGTGTGACAGCTCTCCAGCGACCAAACAGTGACGCTGCAGCGATCCGGATCGTTGTCGGTATCGCTGCAGCGTCGCTAAGTGTGACGGTACCTTTAGGTAATGTAAGCCATTCCCACTTTTCTTATCTCTGTGCTTGTAATAAATACTTGTGACTGGGCTTCTGAGATCAGACAAGCCAGCACACCAGGAGACCTCTTGTCTCTTGTGCCCTTGTCTCCGATCGACTCCCTGATTTGATCAAAACTGGCAAACGTGTGAAACCTTTTGAGTTTCTCCTAAAACTTTCCATACAGATTTCCACTACACAGTAATTTCAAATGTATACAACTAATGTCTGAGGCCTCATGTACAAAATATTATTGGTGGCAGATGGTGGTCCTTTCCAACCATAGCGCTGAATGCACTTAATGTGATGCTGTATGATGACTTCATATGTACAGTAAGTATTACAGCATGCCATGTAAGGCATTCAGAATGAATCTGTAGGAAAAAAGATGGCTTACATAATTTGATCAAAATATGTGCAGCAGTAATGAAGTTCAAAATGTATAAATTCAATGATCACTTACAGTATATTTTTATAATAATAATAATCTTTATTTTTATATAGCGCTAACACATTCCGCAGCGCTTTACAGTTTGCACACATTATCATCACTGTCCCCGATGGGGCTCACAATCTAAATTCTCTATCAGTATGTCTTTGGCATGTGGGAGGAAACCGGAGTACCTGGAGGAAACCCACGCAAACACGGAGAGAACATACAAACTCTTTGCAGATGTTGTCCAAGGTGGGATTAGAACCCAGGACCCCAGCGCTGCAAGGCTGCAATGCTAACCACTGAGCCACCATGCTGCCCCAGCAGAGCTCAGAGTACATTTATGAGTATGCTAGTGCAGTAAACTGTGGTCTATACCAGTACTTTTATTTCATTTTGCTTGGAGCTGCTAATCAATTTAGTTTTTCTTTACAGCCAAGTGGAGAAAAAGGTGCATGGTGTTATACAGTATAACCTCCATGGAAGAATACCCATAACCAGATGTAATAAGTTATTCCTGTTCCATTTCTGTCTACTTGGACTGAACATAAATACCTTATATAGCTTCCCATTGCCGAGTGTATATAGTCGGGCCCTGGTCCTTCTTGGCCCATATTCACATTGAGGTCATGTATTGATATATGGTAAGGTTTTAATACTAGAGGTTAGGACCATCCCGACCGGATGCACCTTGTCACTGGTGGGATGGCATTTACACATTTTTAAAATAAAAAAACAATGTTTGCTAAGTACCCTATGCTATTTACAGTTAGGGCCAGAAATATTTGGACAGTGACACAAGTTTTGTTATTTTAGCTGTTTACAAAAACATGTTCAGAAATACAATTATATATATATAATATGGGCTGAAAGTGCACACTCCCAGCTGCAATATGATAGTTTCCACATCCAAATCGGAGAAAGGGTTTAGGAATCATAGCTCTGTAATGCATAGCGTCCTCTTTTTCAAGGGACCAAAAGTAATTGGACAATGGACTCTAAGGGCTGCAATTAACTCTGAAGGTGTCTCCCTCGTTAACCTGTAATCAATGAAGTAGTTAAAAGGTCAGGGGTGGATTCCAGGTGTGTGGTTTTGCATTTGGAAGCTGTTGCTGTGAGCAGACAACATGCGGTCAAAGGAACTCTCAATTGAGGTGAAGCAGAACATCCTGAGGCTGAAAAAAAAGAAAAAATCCATCAGAGAGATAGCAGACATGCTTGGAGTAGCAAAATCAACAGATGGGTACATTCTGAGAAAAAAGGAATTGACTGGTGAGCTTGGGAACTCAAAAAGGCCTGGGCGTCCACGGATGACAACAGTGGTGGATGATCGCCGCATACTTAATTTGGTGAAGAAGAACCCGTTCACAACATCAACTGAAGTCCAGAACACTCTCAGTGAAGTAGGTGTATCTGTCTCTAAGTCAACAGTAAAGAGAAGACTCCATGACAGTAAATACAAAGGGTTCACATCTAGATGCAAACCATTCATCAATACCAAAAATAGACAGGCCAGAGTTAAATTTGCAGAAAAACACCTCAAGAAGCCAGCTCAGTTCTGGAAAAGTATTCTATGGAGAGATGAGACAAAGATCAACCTGTACCAGAATGATGGGAAGAAAAAAGTTTGGAGAAGAAAGGGAACGGCACATCATCCAAGGCACACTACATCCTCTGTAAAACATGGTGGAGGCAACGTGATGGCATGGGCATGCATGGCTTTCTGTTGTGATAGGCAATTCAGTATCACAATGGACATAGCGGTCAGAGCACATACAGTGATCTGACAATAACCCAAAATAATAGAACGAGCTCTGAGACGTGGGAACTCTGCAGACCGCAATCCCTAATCCTCTCCAAACAACACTAGAGGCAGCCGTGGATTGCGCCTAACTCTGCCTATGCAACTCGGCACAGCCTGAGAAACTAACTAGCCTGAAGATAGAAAATAAGCCTACCTTGCCTCAGAGAAATACCCCAAAGGAAAAGGCAGCCCCCCACATATAATGACTGTGAGTTAAGATGAAAAGACAAACGTAGGGATGAAATAGATTCAGCAAAGTAAGGCCCGACTTTCTTAACAGAGCGAGAATAGGAAAGATAACTTTGCGGTCTACACAAAACCCTAAATAAAACCACGCAAAGGGGGCAAAAAGACCCTCCGTACCGAACTAATGGCACGGAGGTACACCCTTTGCGTCCCAGAGCTTCCAGCAAAACAATTAGACAAGCAGGACAGAAAAAATAGCAAACAAATAGCAAAGAAGAACTTAGCTATGCAGAGCAGCAGGCCACAGGAATGATCCAGGGAAAAACAAGTCCAACACTGGAACATTGACAGGAAGCATGGATCAAAGCATTAGGTGGAGTTAAGTAGAGAAGCACCTAACGACCTCACCAGATCACCTGAGGGAGGAAACTCAGAAGCCGCAGTACCACTTTCCTCCACAAACGGAAGCTCCCAGAGAGAATCAGCCGAAGTACCACTTGTGACCACAGGAGGGAGCTCTGCCACAGAATTCACAACAGTACCCCCCCCTTGAGGAGGGGTCACCGAACCCTCACCAGAGCCCCCAGGCCGACCAGGATGAGCCACATGAAAGGCACGAACAAGATCGGGAGCATGGACATCAGAGGCAAAAACCCAGGAATTATCTTCCTGAGTATAACCCTTCCATTTAACCAGATACTGGAGTTTCCGTCTAGAAACACGAGAATCCAAAATCTTCTCCACAATATACTCTAATTCCCCCTCCACCAAAACCGGGGCAGGAGGGTCAACAGATGGAACCATAGGTGCCACGTATCTCCGCAACAATGACCTATGGAATACGTTATGTATGGAAAAAGAATCTGGGAGGGTCAGACGAAAAGACACAGGATTAAGAACCTCAGAAATCCTATACGGACCAATGAAACGATGTTTAAACTTAGGAGAGGAAACCTTCATAGGAATATGACGAGAAGATAACCAAACCAGATCCCCAACACGAAGTCAGGGACCCACACGGCGTCTGCGATTAGCGAAACGTTGAGCCTTCTCCTGGGACAAGGTCAAATTGTCCACTACATGAGTCCAAATCTGCTGCAACCTGTCCACCACAGTATCCACACCAGGACAGTCCGAAGACTCAACCTGTCCTGAAGAGAAACGAGGATGGAACCCAGAATTGCAGAAAAATGGCGAAACCAAGGTAGCCGAGCTGGCCCGATTATTAAGGGCGAACTCAACCAAAGGCAAAAAGGACACCCAGTCATCCTGATCGGCAGAAACAAAGCATCTCAGATAGGTTTCCAAGGTCTGATTGGTTCGTTCGGTCTGGCCATTAGTCTGAGGATGGAAAGCCGAGGAAAAAGATAAGTCAATGCCCATCCTACCACAAAAGGCTCGCCAAAACCTCGAAACAAACTGGGAACCTCTGTCAGAAACGATATTCTCTGGAATGCCATGCAAACGAACCACATGCTGGAAGAACAATGGCACCAAATCAGAGGAGGAAGGCAATTTAGACAAGGGTACCAGATGGACCATCTTAGAAAAGCGATCACAGACCACCCAGATGACTGACATCTTTTGAGAAACGGGAAGATCTGAAATAAAATCCATAGAGATATGTGTCCAAGGCCTCTTCGGGACCGGCAAGGGCAAAAGCAACCCACTGGCACGAGAACAGCAGGGCTTAGCCCGAGCACAAATCCCACAGGACTGCACAAAAGTACGCACATCCCGCGACAGAGATGGCCACCAAAAGGATCTAGCCACTAACTCTCTGGTACCAAAGATTCCAGGATGACCAGCCAACACCGAACAATGAACCTCAGAGATAACTTTATTCGTCCACCTATCAGGGACAAACAGTTTCTCCGCTGGACAACGATCAGGTTTATTAGCCTGAAATCTTTGTAGCACCCGCCGCAAATCAGGGGAGATGGCAGACACAATTACTCCTTCCTTGAGGATACCCGCCGGCTCAGATAAACCCGGAGAGTCGGGCACAAAACTCCTAGACAGAGCATCTGCCTTCACATTTTTAGAGCCCGGAAGGTACGAAATCACAAAGTCAAAATGGGCAAAAAACAGCGACCAACGAGCCTGTCTAGGATTCAAACGCTTAGCAGACTCGAGATAAGTCAAGTTCTTATGATCAGTCAATACCACCACGCGATGCTTAGCTCCTTCAAGCCAATGACGCCACTCCTCGAATGCCCACTTTATGGCCAGCAACTCTCGGTTGCCCACATCATAATTTCGCTCAGCAGGCGAAAACTTCCTGGAAAAAAAAGCGCATGGTTTCATCACTGAGCAATCAGAACCTCTCTGCGACAAAACAGCCCCTGCTCCAATATCAGAAGCATCAACCTCGACCTGGAACGGAAGAGAAACATCTGGTTGACACAACACAGGGGCAGAAGAAAAACGACGCTTCAACTCTTGAAAAGCTTCCACAGCAGCAGAAGACCAATTGACCAAATCAGCACCCTTCTTGGTCAAATCGGTCAATGGTTTGGCAATACTAGAAAAATTGCAGATGAAGCGACGATAAAAATTAGCAAAGCCCAGGAACTTTTGCAGACTTTTCAGAGATGTCGGCTGAGTCCAATCATGGATGGCTTGGACCTTAACAGGATCCATCTCGATAGTAGAAGGGGAAAAGATGAACCCCAAAAATGAAACCTTCTGCACACCAAAGAGACACTTTGATCCCTTCACAAACAAAGAATTAGCACGCAGGACCTGAAAAACCGTTCTGACCTGCTTCACATGAGACTCCCAATCATCCGAGAAGATCAAAATGTCATCCAAGTACACAATCAGGAATTTATCCAGGTACTCTCGGAAGATGTCATGCATAAAGGACTGAAACACAGATGGAGCATTGGCAAGTCTGAATGGCATCACTAGATACTCAAAATGACCCTCGGGCGTATTAAATGCAGTTTTCCATTCATCGCCTCGCCTGATTCGCACCAGATTATACGCACCACGAAGATCTATCTTGGCGAACCAACTAGCCCCCTTAATCCGAGCAAACAAATCAGATAACAATGGCAGGGGGTACTGAAATTTAACAGTGATCTTATTAAGAAGGCGGTAATCTATACAAGGTCTCAGCGAACCATCCTTCTTGGCTACAAAAAAGGACCCTGCTCCTAATGGCGACGATGACAGGCGAATATGCCCCTTCTCCAGGGATTCCTTCACATAACTGCGCATAGCGGTGTGCTCAGGCACGGATAAATTAAACAGTTGACCTTTTGGGAATTTACTACCAGGAATCAAATTGATAGCACAATCACAATCCCTATGCGGAGGTAGGGCATCGGACTTGGGCTCATCAAATACATCCCGGTAATCAGACAAGAACTCTGGAACCTCAGAAGGGGTGGATGACGAAATTGACAGAAATGGAACATCACCATGTACCCCCTGACAACCCCAGCTGGACACCGACATGGATTTCCAATCCAATACTGGATTATGGGCTTGTAGCCATGGCAACCCCAACACGACCACATCATGCAGATTATGCAACACCAGAAAGCGAATAACCTCCTGATGTGCAGGAGCCATGCACATGGTCAGCTGGGTCCAGTATTGAGGCTTATTCTTGGCCAAAGGCGTAGCATCAATTCCTCTCAATGGAATAGGACACTGCAAGGGCTCCAAGAAAAACCCACAACGCTTAGGCCGGCTTCACACTCGCGAGTTTTACGGACGTAAGAGAGGTGCAGAAAATACGGATTGCACACGGTACAATGCATCTCTATGGCCAAGCTTCTATCTGCCGTATTTTACGGTTCCGTATTATACGGTCTTCTACGGCCGTAGAAAATCGCAGCATGCTGCGTTTGTCACCGTATTGCGCAAAAAAATCGCCAATGAAAGTCTATGGGGGCGAGAAATATACGGATTACACACGGACCAACAGTGTGACTTGCGTAAAATACGCCAGACATCGCCAGGTGCAAGGAATTGAGCCAAGCCCTCAATCATGAAACTCAGACATGCTAATTAGCTCAAAAAGCCACACAGACATCCCGGAAGTCTGGTGCTCGCCTCCACAGAGTTCCAAGCAGCATGGCAAACATCATCAATGTTGATATGCTCCTCATCCTGGTCCAAGAAAGGCCTGAAATATGGGACCAGAGGGATCCCAACTACTCCAACCGGGCCAGGAAAGAGGCAGCTTGGAGGGCCATCTGTGGGCTACTATTCCCTGATTATGCCCAACGGCCACGTGCGGAGCAGACAAGTCTATGTAAGTACACTCATGTATTCACAAGATTTAACTTTAAAAGATGCTTTCCCTACATGATTACTTGAGCAATCATTTTTATCTTTATATGTCATTTATGGCCTTATTTGTCATTTTCTAAAGCTGAGGAACATGCCAAAGTGTTTCTGGACATAGTTCATGTTGATCTTGCCCTGCTAAATATTCTCTTGGCCTCATACCCCGTCCAGAGGGTTGTTGTCCCTTGTCTTATTTTTAGATATTTTTGAGCATTATTCTCATTATAGCACAAGTCATTTTCCTTTCCTATCCTAGCATATCTTACCTAATGTATGTTTGCAAGAACAGGGTTCTCTCCCCTCTCTACCAGTCTGATACTGTCAAGTTCTTAACTGTGGGCGATATATAGACCTCTGCATGTAACCCCTTTATCATCTGACTCACCATGGAAATTATTGTGCTATAGCCACTTTTTGCTTTAACAATACAAATATGTCTGACAACTGGACTAAGCTATGTTCAGAATGATATAGAACATTATTTGTGCCCTTGTAATTGCAGTGGATGATGTTATGACAAGATGGCGCAGCATCCGGGACCAATACCGGCGGGAAAGACAGCAGCGGGCTAGGAGTGGGTCAGCAGCCCCACTGAAGAAGAGGAAGTATATATATTACGACCGTCTTTCCTTTTTGGATGCCAGTATGGATCTTAGGCAGTAAGTACAAACCACTCTAGACATTTGTAATGTAACTAAATTTTTATTTTTTTTGTGGATTAGGGTTATGACATTGCAAGTTCCATGTAAGGATGTGTCAATATAGTGCCAACAATAATGTAAACAAGCATAAATTCCAAAAGTGTCCTGGAGGAGAGAGGACCCTGGCCGCCAAGCATCCCAAGATTCAACAAGGGATGGGTGAGAATGTAGTATGCGAGTTTAGAGATGTTCAGGCAGTGTTTTGTGGTATGGGTTGTTACTGCATGGTATCTTATTGTTTGAAGAGGTGGTTGTGCCTGGTTTTTGTGTAGCTTGAAATGGTATGCCACATTATGATGTGTCGTGATAGTGTTTGTTACATTTGTGGGGCTCTACAAGACAAATCTTGGATATTCTTGTGTGAATATGAGATAATAGGGGAGTAGAGAAGGAGATGTTGTGTTTTTTTTTTTTTTGTTTTATTTTAATATTGCACACCGATGTCTAATTAAACAATGTCAAAATAAAAATTTTATTTTATTGTTTTCTTTACAGAACACAGTCAAACCTCACAGAGAGGGAAACCGGATCAGAATCAGACCCTATCATTGATCCTGTAAGTGTGGAGGAAGAGGTTGCAGGACCATCTGTGGCTGCATCAGGATCCATCATTGAGGACCCATCAGCAGCATCATCACTGCAGGCAGCAGCAAGTGATGAAGATGCTGCACCATCACCCTCAGCAGCACATGTACCAAGGCCTGTGGAACATGGGCACAGCAGCAGCCCTACAGGCCCACTGGTGTCATCCCCACAGGCAGCTGGGCCTTTACGGAGATCCCGGCGAAGGAGAGAGCTTGAAGGCAGAAGAAGTGAAGTTGATGCTGGGGTCCTCAACTATTTGGCCAGGGCAGCCACAGATGATGGCGAGGAGGCCTTTGCCCGCAGCCTTGCCCGATACCTTAGACCCCTTCCCCGTGAGGTGAGGCTACGTGTCAGAGGGTGTATGCAAATCCTGATTGATTTAAGCACCCCTCCAAATAACCCCTATGAGGTTTTTGAATACCTGGAGCGAAGGCAGCTTGGCCAAACAAACCTCTTGCGCCTTCAATTCCCTCAACAGGAGCCAAATCAATCAGGATTTGCTGCACCTACTCCACGTATGCCTCCCCTTCAACCCATCCCATCCCAAAATCTACAAAGGCCATTAGAGTACCAAATGGCAGGCTTCAACCCCCAATCCCAATATGGCCACTTCTCCAGACACAGTGATGTTGGCTGGTCCCAACCTGGGTTTGGACAACATGGCCATTTTGGGTTGGGGTATGATGCAAGGCAATCTGTACCTCAGCATGATGCCCAGAGCCAAATGGCTTTTGGTCAACACACATCTGGCCAATATGGACAAGGCCAGTATTCTGGGCCGCAAGCCACTGCATCCTCACAGGATGAACTGCCATCGGCCCAACAAAGGCCACCAGACCAGGACCCAGAGCTGCCAACATCTCCCCCACCAACTTACAGGGATCTGTAATTTAGTTTTGTTTTTTGTGTTTTGTTTTGGTAGCTGGCTACCATGTTAATGTTGTGTTTTCAAAACATTTCCACTTTGTTGTGGATCCTTGGTATAAAGCAACCCATAAAAAAGGCTTCTCAAAACCATATGGCAAAAATATGGGGTTAACAACCAAAAAAAAAGGGTTGCAAAGTTAGTAAAAAGTTTACAAAAAAGACAATTGATGTTTGTAGACTAATCATTTTTGCATCACACACATATTCAGAAAACAGAAACATATGGTAATTAAGGAAAAAAACACACACAGTACGTTTTCAGTGGTTGATAATAATATATTACAAAAACATATCTTTAAAATAACAAAAATCACAACTGAGAAACAGCATAATCTTGCCAGGGAGTAGAACCCTGAGGAGAAACAAAATAATTGGTCAAAACATCCCTAACTTTGATACCAGAAAGGGGACGGCGCGGAGGTGGGCCATGTGGTGTTGGACTACTGACACTACGCAACATGTGTTCATCATTACCATCTGAGAAGCAATCATGTATGCGGGTATAGTTGTGCAAAATTACAGATGCTTTGATTACTTCATTGACTGTGGCCTCACTGAGCTGCATGGCAGTCTGTAGGACACGCCATTTGGCCACCAGAATACCAAAGGTGCACTCCACCAGTCTGCGCGCCCTAGAAAGGCGCAAATTAAATATCCTCCGACAGTGGTCCAGGTTGCGCCGGGGATAAGGCCTCATGACGTGTCTGGTGAGTTGGAAGGCCTCATCTCCAACAAAAAAAAAAGGCAGTGCTTCTGCAGTGGAGCCTGGGAGTTGTTGTGGTGGTGGGAGGTCTAACTGGTTTTCACCTAGCCGCCGACCCATTATAGACGAATTGAAGACCCTAGAGTCTCCAGTTCGTCCATAGGCCCCAATATCTACAATTATAAACCTGTAGTTACTGTCAACTACAGCTAACAGAACTACAGAGAAAAACTGCTTATAGTTGTAGAATTGGGAGCCAGAGTTCGGCGGCTTACGTACCCTAATATGTTTCCCATCCACCGCTCCAATGCAGTTTGGGAAGTCACAATTGACCTTGAACCCACGGGCTATTTGGAGCCAATCAGCCTGTTTGGGCTCAGGCATCACAAGGTCCTTAAGTCTATCCCATATTTGGCAACAGGTTAACCGCACAATGCCAGAAATGGTGGAGCGGCCAATCAAAAATTCAAGGTGGAGACCTGCAAAGGACAATCCAGTGGACAGAAATCTGTAAGTGAAACAAACACAATAAATTAGGTTTGTTTCAAGAGTGCACACAAAACATGAATAAGCACAATCATATTTGCATTTGTGGCCTACTAAATTAACACTGAAATGGGAAAAATGGCCTTAAGGGGCTGAAATATAACAGTTACGTCACGTTGTCACATCTGCTTTGGCCTTAATGTACACATATTATGGGTAAAAATTTAAAAAATAAGAAACATTTATAAAAAAGATCATCAACATACAGTATGTGAGGATGGAGAATACATACCGTAACGTGAGGAGAAGACGCTCCTCAGCAGAGATGGCTTTGCGCAGCCTTGTGTCCTGAAATGTTATTCCTGGGCGTAATATCTCCAACAATCTGTCAAAGGTTTGTATAGACATGCGACAGTACAGATAAAACTTGTCTGGATGTTCCCGCAGAGCTGTATATAGCCGATGAAAATGGCCTTTAGTGAGGCGTTTAGTCAGAAGAGGATGCACCCACATTCTTCTGCTCCTCCTTCGCGGATCCACAATCACAGGGTATGGGTGCCCAAACCGACGAGACAATAGCCAGTTAAACAAAACACGCTGCGTTGGGGTGAACTGCAGGTGGTCAGACATGGTCCAAATGTTACAACAACACTCCAACAGTTGCAAAACCACAAAATGACCATATGGGAGTGAGACACATGTTGTAGATGCCTTAAATAGGGTTGCTGAGGGTAATTTAAATCAATTTCATCCGCAAAAACCGTTATATGTCCATTTTGTCAGGTTGCGTGAAAAATACGCATTACGGTGGGCATACGGATTACATACGCAACATTACATGCGCAAAATACGCGACCACACCTTGCCTACGGAGTTCTTACGGACCACCGTATTTCTAATTTTGGAGCGTATTACGGCCGTAAAATACGGACCGTATTTTTCAACGCTGAGTGTGAGGCCGGCCTTAGCATATTCCAAGTCCATCAAATTCAGGGCAGCGCCTGAATCCACAAACGCCATGACAGAATACGATGACAAAGAGCAGATCAAGGTAACGGACAGAAGAAATTTTGACTGTACTGTACCAATGGTGGCAGACCTAGCGAACCGCTTAGTGCGCTTAGGACAATCAGAGATAGCATGAGTGGAATCACCACAGTAGAAACACAGCCCATTCAGACGTCTGTGTTCTTGCCGTTCAACTCTGGTCATAGTCCTATCGCACTGCATAGGCTCAGGTTTAATCTCAGGTAATACCGCCAAATGGTGCACAGATTTACGCTCACGCAAGCGTCGACCGATCTGAATGGCCAAAGACAGACTCATTCAAACCAGCAGGCATAGGAAATCCCACCATGACATTCTTAAGGGCTTCAGAGAGACCCTTTCTGAATATAGCTGCCAGCGCAGATTCATTCCATTGAGTGAGCACGGACCACTTTCTAAATTTCTGGCAATATACCTCTATCTCATCCTGAGCCTGACAAAGAGCCAGCAAATTTTTTTCTGCCTGATCCACTGAATTAGGCTCATCGTACAGCAATCCAAGCGCCAGGAAAAACGCATCGATATTACTTAATGCAGGATCTCTTGACGCTAGAGAAAATGCCCAGTCCTGAGGGTCGCCACCCAAAAAAGAAATGACGATCCTAACCTGTTGAACTGGATCACCAGAGGAGCGAGGTTTCAAGGCCAGAAATAGTTTACAATTATTTTTGAAACTCAGAAAATTAGTTCTATCTCCAAAAAACAAATCTGGAATAGGAATTCTCGGTTCTAACAAAGAATTCTGAACCACAAAATCTTGAATATTTTGAACTCTTGCCGTGAGCTGATCCACACATGAAGACAGACCTTTAATGTCCATTGCTACACCTGTGTCCTGAACCACCCAAATGTCTAGGGGAAAAAAAAGGCAAAACACAGTGCAAAGAAAAAAAAATGGTCTCAGAACTTCTTTTTTCCCTCTATTGAGAATCATTAGCACTTTTGGCTTCCTGTACTGTTGTGATAGGCAATTCAGTATCACAATGGACATAGAGGTCAGAGCACATACAGTGATCTGACAATAACCCAAGATAATAGAACGAGCTCTGAGACGTGGGAACTCTGCAGACCGCAATCCCTAATCCTCTCCAAACAACACTAGAGGCAGCCGTGGATTGCACCTAACTCTGCCTATGCAACTCGGCACAGCCTGAGAAACTAACTAGCCTGAAGATAGAAAATAAGCCTACCTTGCCTCAGAGAAATACCCCAAAGGAAAAGGCAGCCCCCCACATATAATGACTGTGAGTTAAGATGAAAAGACAAACGTAGGGATGAAATATATTCAGCAAAGTGAGGCCCGACTTTCTTAACAGAGCGAGGATAGGAAAGATAACTTTGCGGTCTACACAAAACCCTAAATAAAACCACGCAAAGGGGCAAAAAGACCCTCCGTACCGAACTAACGGCACGGAGGTACACCCTTTGCGTCCCAGAGCTTCCAGCAAAACAATTAGACAAGCTGGACAGAAAAAATAGCAAACAAATAGCAAAGAAGAACTTAGCTATGCAGAGCAGCAGGCCACAGGAATGATCCAGGGAAAAACAAGTCCAACACTGGAACCTTGACAGGAAGCATGGATCAAAGCATTAGGTGGAGTTAAGTAGAGAAGCACCTAACGACCTCACCAGATCACCTGAGGGAGGAAACTCAGAAGCCGCAGTACCACTTTCCTCCACAAACGGAAGCTCCCAGAGGGAATCAGCCGAAGTACCACTTGTGACCACAGGAGGGAGCTCTGCCACAGAATTCACAACACTTTCAATGGCACTGGGTCACTTGTGTTTATTGATGACATAAGAGCAGACAAGAGTAGCCGGATGAATTCTGAAGTGTACCGGGATATACTTTCAGCCCAGATTCAGCCAAATGCTGCAAAGTTGATTGGACGGCGCTTCATAGTACAGATGGACAATGACCCCAAGCATACATCCAAAGCTACCCAGGAGTTCATGAGTGCCAAAAAGTGGAACATTCTGCAATGGCCAAGTCAATCTCCAGATCTAAACCCAATTGAGCATGCATTTCACTTGCTCAAATCCAGACTTAAGACGGAAAGACCCACAAACAAGCAAGACCTGAAGGCTGCGGCTGTAAAGGCCTGGCAAAGCATTAAGGAGGAAACCCAGCGTTTGGTGATGTCCATGGGTTCCAGACTTAAGGCAGTGATTGCCTCCAAAGGATTTGCAACAAAATATTGAAAATAAAAATATTTTGTTTGGGTTATGTTTATTTGTCCAATTACTTTTGACCTCCTAAAATGTGGAGTGTTTGTAAAGAAATGTGTACAATTCCTACATTTTCTATCAGATATTTTTGTTCAACCCTTCAAATTAAACGTTACAATCTGCACTTGAATTCTGTTGTAGAGGTTTCATTTCAAATCCAATGTGGTGGCATGCAGAGCCCAACTCGCGAAAATTGTGTCACTGTCCAAATATTTCTGGCCCTAACTGTATATGCAATATTGCTTTTTCCTTAGGTATAGCAGGGTATATGTTTATTTTGTTTCTATTTTAGGTTTTGTCCCTTGGACTGAACAATCAAATTCTCTCTGCATATTGTATTTTGTACATTTTATGATCCTTAAACTGTTAATATTTATTGTTTTGCTGAAAAAAATAAATGAGTTCTCCAAAACTATCTGTAAACGGTGACCAGCACATACCATAACATGCGTAAAGAATACACTAAAATGTCAGCTGTGCCATACGGTAATTACAATCAGTCATTTCTTTTCTCACAATTCTACATTTACATTGTCCACTTGTGTTTTGTGAGTCTACAAATGATCATTAAACAAAATCCTTTCTGGTTATGGTCTGCAAACAAAAGCTGCTCCATAATTGACTGAGGGGTGGTTTTTGTTTGACATCCTTGGTTTTCCAGGTTGAAACTATTTCAAAAATTCATTCATTTACTAATGGCCCCAAGATTTCATTATATTGTCATCCACGGCAGCATTAAATTGATTAAATACTGCAGGAAAAATGCATATATACGTAAAAGAAATAGAAAAATGATTCTTGATGTTATGTCATCATATCTACTCAGTCATCTGTTAGCGAGATACTTACCCTTTAAAAAAAACCTGTTCATTATTCAGGATAAATTATTCCATGAAATGTTGTGTATTTTATTATTCATATATCTAGGATAAAAAAATCAATCACCTGTTTACATTAAACTTGTGTTGCTCAGTTTTAATTAATGAAGTGCAAAATTTTGTCTAAACATGTTTTTAGATTTTTTTTAAATTAAAATACAATTATTGTTAGTGAAATCTAAACTGAGGAAAATTGGGCAGCTGCATATATATAGTAAACTAGCACTTTTAAATTCCCTGCAGCTCCAACACTCATGGTCACATCAACCTCATCTGGCTTTAATTGCAGTAGCGGACAAATTTAAGAATTAAGATTCATTCAGATGTCAGGCTCATTGATACCCAGTAGTTCAGCTACCTTATCTTGCGTGCTATATTCTCCTGCTGAGCCTGGACTAACTCGACTCTTTCTATCTTACGATTCTACCCGTCCCCGTTGTCCAGGTTTTGACTCTGGCTACCTCTTGATTTTGTCACCATTTCCTTTTATATCTTGATACTGCTCTCTTTGGCATTGACCCAGCTAAGACAACGTTCCTCTACCATCTTGGCCCCCTGGTTAGCAGCCACTCGGTGAACATAAACCAGGGTCCTTGCAGAAGTCCAGATTCCTATATAGGAGTTAAAGAGTGAAGGCCAGGGTTCTCCTAGAATCTACTAAGCAAAGTGGCTTGTGCCAAATCTGCCTATTGAAACCTATTAAGAGCTGCCAGGCTTCCACAATCAGGGCATCCTTACTAGCTTAGCACACAAAGAGGCCCAGAAGGGAGCGGCCATTGGAATTTTGGAGCACAGATATCACTGTTTTTTTGGGGGTAGCCATATTGTATCTACAAATCCTCTGAGTTACCATGCGAAAATCCTATTTTTCTGTTGACAGGTGATAGACCTTAGGGGCTTCTTTTTTGCAGGAAAAGTTGAAGTTTTTATAGGTACCATTTAGAGCTACATAACAATCAGTTTTGAAGGTTAGATTCACATATATCCTGTTCTCTACAATGAACATTTACATCAGGGTTTCTGTTATGTTTGCTAATGACAGGTGTTATGAAGGCAATCCAGAAACACAGTGTGCTTAGCGATCAGAGCGCACACAGTGATCTGACAAATACCCAAAAATACAAGAACGAGCTCTGAGACGTGGAAACTCTGTAGACTGCACACCTGATCCTATCCTAAACACAACTAAAAGCGGCTGTGGATTGCGCCTAACAACTACCTAGGCAACTCGGCACAGCCTAAGAAACTAGCTAGCCTGAAGATAGAAAAATAGGCCTGACTTGCCCCAGAGAAATTCCCCAAAGGAAAAGGCAGCCCCCCACATATAATGACTGTGAGTAAGATGAAAAGACAAAACGTAGGGATGAAATAGATTCAGCAAAGTGGGGCCCGATATTCTAGGACAGAGCGAGGACAGTAAAGCGAACTTTGCAGTCTACAAAAAACCCTAAAGCAAACCACGCAAAGGGGGCAAAAAAACCCACCGTGCCGAACTAACGGCACGGCGGTACACCCTTTGCGTCTCAGAGCTTCCAGCAAAACAAAAGACAAGCTGGACAGAAAAAAAGCAACAAAAAAGCAAAAAGCACTTAGCTATACAGAGCAGCAGGTCACAGGAACAATCAGGAGAAGCTCAGATCCAACACTGAAACATTGACAAGGAGCAAGGATAGCAGCATCAGGCGGAGTTAAGTAATGAAGCAGCTAACGAGCTCACCAGAACACCTGAGGGAGAAAGCTCAGAAGCTGCAGTACCACTTGTGACCACAGGAGTGAATTCAGCCACAGAATTCACAACAGTACCCCCCCCTTGAGGAGGGGTCACCGAACCCTCACCAGAGCCCCCAGGCCGACCAGGATGAGCTGCATGAAAGGCACGAACAAGATCGGAAGCATGAACATCAGAGGCAAAAACCCAGGAATTATCTTCCTGAGCATAACCCTTCCATTTAACCAGATACTGGAGTTTCCGTCTAGAAACACGAGAATCCAAAATCTTCTCCACAATATACTCCAATTCCCCCTCCACCAAAACCGGGGCAGGAGGCTCAACAGATGGAACCATAGGTGCCACGTATCTCCGCAACAACGACCTATGGAATACATTATGTATGGAAAAGGAGTCTGGGAGGGTCAAACGAAAAGACACAGGATTGAGAACCTCAGAAATCCTATACGGACCAATAAAACGAGGTTTAAATTTAGGAGAGGAAACCTTCATAGGAATATGACGAGAAGATAACCAAACCAGATCCCCAACACGAAGTCGGGGACCCACACGGCGTCTGCGATTAGCGAAAAGTTGAGCTTTCTCCTGGGACAAGATCAAATTGTCCACTACCTGAGTCCAGATCTGCTGCAACCTATCCACCACAGAATCCACACCAGGACAGTCCGAAGACTCAACCTGTCCTGAAGAGAAACGAGGATGGAACCCAGAATTGCAAAAAAATGGAGAAACCAAGGTAGCCGAGCTGGCCCGATTATTAAGGGCGAACTCAGCCAACGGCAAAAAGGACACCCAATCATCCTGGTCTGCAGAAACAAAACATCTCAGATATGTTTCCAAGGTCTGATTGGTTCGTTCGGTCTGGCCATTAGTCTGAGGATGGAAAGCCGAGGAAAAGGATAGGTCAATGCCCATCCTACCACAAAAGGCTCGCCAAAACCTTGAAACAAACTGGGAACCTCTGTCAGAAACAATATTCTCAGGAATGCCATGCAACCGAACCACATGCTGAAAGAACAAAGGTACCAAATCAGAGGAGGAAGGCAATTTAGCCAAGGGCACCAGATGGACCATTTTAGAAAAGCGATCACAGACCACCCAAATGACTGACATCTTTTGAGAAACGGGAAGGTCAGAAATGAAATCCATCGAAATATGTGTCCAAGGCCTCTTTGGGACCGGCAAGGGCAAAAGCAACCCACTGGCACGAGAACAGCAGGGCTTAGCCCTAGCACAAATCCCACAGGACTGCACAAAAGTACGTACATCCCGTGACAGAGATGGCCACCAGAAGGATCTAGCCACTAACTCCCTGGTACCAAAGATTCCAGGATGACCAGCCAACACCGAACAATGAAGTTCAGAGATAAGTTTATTAGTCCACCTATTAGGGACGAACAGTTTCTCTGCTGGACAACGATCAGGTTTATTCGCCTGAAATTTTTGCAGCACCCGCCGCAAATCAGGGGAGATGGCAGACACAATGACTCCTTCCTTGAGGATACCCGCTGGCTCAGATAAACCCGGAGAGTCGGGCACAAAACTCCTAGACAGAGCATCCGCCTTCACATTTTTAGAGCCCGGAAGGTACGAAATCACAAAGTCGAAGCGGGCAAAAAATAACGACCAACGGGCCTGTCTAGGATTCAAGCGCTTGGCAGACTCGAGATAAGTCAAGTTCTTATGATCAGTCAATACCACCACGCGATGCTTAGCTCCTTCAAGCCAATGACGCCACTCCTCGAATGCCCACTTCATGGCCAGCAACTCTCGATTGCCCACATCATAATTACGCTCAGCGGGCGAAAACTTCCTGGAAAAGAAAGCACATGGTTTCATCACTGAGCAATCAGAACCTCTCTGTGACAAAACCGCCCCTGCTCCAATCTCAGAAGCATCAACCTCGACCTGGAACGGAAGAGAAACATCTGGCTGACACAACACAGGGCAGAACAAAAACGACGCTTCAACTCCTGAAAAGCTTCCACAGCAGCAGAAGACCAATTAACCAAATCAGCACCCTTCTTGGTCAAATCGGTCAATGGTTTGACAATGCTAGAAAAATTACAGATGAAGCGACGATAAAAATTAGCAAAGCCCAGGAACTTTTGCAGACTTTTCAGAGATGTCGGCTGAATCCAATCCTGGATGGCTTGGACCTTAACTGGATCCATCTCGATAGTAGAAGGGGTAAAGATGAACCCCAAAAATGAAACTTTCTGCACACCGAAGAGACACTTTGATCCCTTCACAAACAAAGAGTTAGCACGCAGGACCTGAAAAACCATTCTGACCTGCTTCACATGAGACTCCCAATCATCTGAGAAGATCAAAATGTCATCCAAGTAAACAATCAGGAATTTATCCAGATACTCACGGAAGATGTCATGCATAAAAGACTGAAACACAGATGGAGCATTGGCAAGTCCGAACGGCATCACTAGATACTCAAAATGACCCTCGGGCGTATTGAATGCAGTTTTCCATTCATCTCCTTGCCTGATTCTCACCAGATTATACGCACCACGAAGATCTATCTTAGTGAACCAACTAGCCCCCTTAATCCGAGCAAACAAGTCAGATAACAATGGCAAGGGATACTGAAATTTAACAGTGATCTTATTAAGAAGGCGGTAATCAATACACGGTCTCAGCGAACCATCTTTCTTGGCTACAAAGAAGAACCCTGCTCCCAGTGGTGATGACGATGGGCGAATATGTCCCTTCTCCAGGGATTCCTTCACATAACTGCGCATAGCGGCGTGTTCGGGCACGGATAAATTAAATAATCGACCTTTAGGGAATTTACTACCAGGAATCAAATTGATAGCACAATCACAATCCCTATGCGGAGGTAGAGCATCGGACTTGGGCTCTTCAAATACATCCTGATAATCAGACAAGAACTCTGGGACCTCAGAAGGGGTGGGTGACGAAATCGACAAAAATGGAACATCACCATGTACCCCCTGACAACCCCAGCTGGATACCGACATGGAATTCCAATCCAATACTGGATTATGGGTTTGTAGCCATGGCAACCCCAACACGACCACATCATGCAGATTATGCAACACCAGAAAGCGAATAACTTCCTGATGTGCAGGAGCCATGCACATGGTCAGCTGGGCCCAGTATTGAGGTTTATTCTTGGCCAAAGGTGTAGCATCAATTCCTCTCAATGGAATAGGACACCGCAAAGGCTCCAAGAAAAACCCACAACGTTTAGCATAATCCAAATCCATCAGATTCAGGGCAGCGCCCGAATCCACAAACGCCATGACAGAAAACGACGACAAAGAGCATATCAAGGTAATGGACAGAAGGAATTTGGACTGTACAGTACCAATGACGGCAGACCTAGCGGACCGCTTAGTGCGCTTAGGACAATCAGAAATAGCATGAGTGGAATCACCACAGTAGAAACACAGACCATTCAGACGTCTGTATTCCTGCCGTTCAACTCTAGTCATAGTCCTATCGCACTGCATAGGCTCAGGTTTAACCTCAGGCAGTACCGCCAAATGGTGCACAGATTTACGCTCGAGCAAGCGTCGACCGATCTGAATGGCCAAAGACAAAGACTCATTCAAACCAGCAGGCATAGGAAATCCCACCATGACATCCTTAAGAGCCTCAGAGAGACCCTTTCTGAACAAAGCTGCCAGCGCAGATTCATTCCACTGAGTGAGTACTGACCATTTCCTAAATTTCTGACAATATCCTTCTATATCATCCTGACCCTGGCACAAAGCCAGCAAATTTTTCTCAGCCTGATCCACTGAATTAGGCTCATCGTACAGCAATCCGAGCGCCAGGAAAAACGCATCGACACTACTCAATGCAGGGTCTCCTGGCGCAAGAGAAAATGCCCAGTCTTGAGGGTCGCCGCGCAAAAAAGAAATAATAATCAAAACCTGTTGAATAGGATTACCAGAAGAATGAGGTTTCAAGGCCAGAAATAGCTTACAATTATTTTTGAAACTTAGAAACTTAGTTCTATCTCCAAAAAACAAATCAGGAATAGGAATTCTTGGTTCTAACATAGATTTCTGATCAATAGTATCTTGAATTTTTTGTACATTTATAACGAGATTATCCATTGAAGAGCACAGACCCTGAATATCCATGTCCACACCTGTGTCCAGAATCACCCAAATGTCTAGGGGAAAAAAAAAAATGAACACAGAGCAGGAAGAAAAAAAAAACTTTTTCTTTCCCTCTATTGAGAATCATTAGTTAGGCTCCTTGTACTGTTATGTTTGCTAATGACAGGTGTTATGAAGGCAATCCAGAAACACAGTGTGCTTAGCGATCAGAGCGCACACAGTGATCTGACAAATACCCAAAAATACAAGAACGAGCTCTGAGACGTGGAAACTCTGTAGACTGCACACCTGATCCTATCCTAAACACAACTAAAAGCGGCTGTGGATTGCGCCTAACAACTACCTAGGCAACTCGGCACAGCCTAAGAAACTAGCTAGCCTGAAGATAGAAAAATAGGCCTGACTTGCCCCAGAGAAATTCCCCAAAGGAAAAGGCAGCCCCCCACATATAATGACTGTGAGTAAGATGAAAAGACAAAACGTAGGGATGAAATAGATTCAGCAAAGTGGGGCCCGATATTCTAGGACAGAGCGAGGACAGTAAAGCGAACTTTGCAGTCTACAAAAAACCCTAAAGCAAACCACGCAAAGGGGGCAAAAAAACCCACCGTGCCGAACTAACGGCACGGCGGTACACCCTTTGCGTCTCAGAGCTTCCAGCAAAACAAAAGACAAGCTGGACAGAAAAAAAGCAACAAAAAAGCAAAAAGCACTTAGCTATACAGAGCAGCAGGTCACAGGAACAATCAGGAGAAGCTCAGATCCAACACTGAAACATTGACAAGGAGCAAGGATAGCAGCATCAGGCGGAGTTAAGTAATGAAGCAGCTAACGAGCTCACCAGAACACCTGAGGGAGGAAGCTCAGAAGCTGCAGTACCACTTGTGACCACAGGAGTGAATTCAGCCACAGAATTCACAACAGGTTTCTGTCTAGTTGCGGAGCTGTAGGAGAGATCAGTGCAACATAGGGTCTTATCCGAGATGCATGGCAGGCGATAAAATCAAAACTACACTCACCTTTTATGAGTATTTATAAACATGTAATAAAGCATATCAGCTGCAGCAGATCCACGAGTCAGTAAATGACCAAACGATATTCAGGAAAGAAAGGAGAGGTTTGTGGATGAGTTCCACGCTTGTGATCAATGATGAGACGTATATCCCAGATTGCTAAATGGATAGTGGTTTATTCTACGTGTTTCAAAGTAGAAAAAGATTTCTTCATCAGGAAAAACCACAAGTAGCTAGGATACTTGTAGTCTTTCCTGATGAAGAAGTCTTTTGTACTTTGAGGCGCTAAATCATCCACAAACCTCTCCTTTCTTTCCAGGGTTTCTGTCTGAACTGAAACGAACTCCCATATGAATAATTCACAATATTGGGGCAGTTTCGTTTTTCTGGCCTTTCTTCCAGAAGTTTCGCATATTTTTAGGTAAACCAAAAACTGTGGTTGCTCACCCTTTTAAGAAGAATGAATACAGCTGTGACTCTGAAGGCATCATTATAGTGAATGGAACCATGGGGGTTCAGTCTAAACCATGTATTTTACAGATTTAGGTGGAAACGCTGATGTAAGTGCTCAGCACAGAGCTTAAGATAATTGTGAACCTAGTCTTATTCTGATTTTTTGGGATGCAGAATAAACATGTAACAAGAAGTTAAGGATTTATTTTGCTGTTCACTGTGCTGTACAAGTGATTAGAGATGAGCTAATATTTAAAAATTTGGTTCAGATTACGATTGCCATATTTGCATATTCGCCGAACATAGCCAAATGGCATTGGAGTCAATGGGAGTACAGATGAACAAATAAAGGTGCATCTTACAAAATTAGATCTTCAATACAAAAAGCGAAACTCATCTATTATATAGAGTCATTACAAACAGAGTGATCTATTGCAAGTGTTTAATTCTGTTAATGTTGATGACTATGGCTTACAGCCAATGAAAACCGAAATGTCATTATGTCAGTAAATTAGAATACTTTATAACACCAGCTTGAAAAATTATTTTAAAATCTGAAATGTTGGCCTACTGAAATGTATGTTCAGTAAATGCACTCAATACTTGGTCGGGGCTCCTTTGGCATCAATTATTGCATCAATGTGGCATGGCGTGGAGGCGATCAGCCTGTGGCACTGCTGAGGTGTTATGGAAGCCCAGGTTGCTTTGATAGCAGCCTTCAGCTCTTCTGCATTACGGGGTCTGGTGTCTCTTATCTTGCTCTTTACAATACCCCTGGTCAGGTGAGTTTGCTGGCCAATCAAGCACAGTGGTACTGTTGTTTTTATGAGTTTCACTTTTTGTGCTGAAGAACTTAAATAAATTAACTTTTTGATGATATTCTAATTTTGTGAGATGCATCTGTATGTTCGGAAACGATCATCAAACATAAATTCGGCACCAATATGGTACGATTATGGCACGAATATGGCAAATTTGGATTCGACAATCGTTTTCCAAACATATTCGCTCATCTCTACAAGTGATAAGACAACTTTATCATTCGAGTCAGTAAGTTTACAGTGATACCAGATTTATATGGTCTTTTTTATGTTTTGCTGCTTTAATACACTAAAAGCGCTTCAAAAAATGTTTTGCACCTCCACATTTTGACAGCTGTAACTTTTGAATTTTCTGCCAACAGATCTGCACGAGGGCTTGTATTTTGTAGGATGGGATGACACTTTTAGTATACTATTTATTTTTTCTTATTTTTTTTTTTTTTGACATACAACCTTTTCATTGATATTTATACTGTTTTTTTGTGGCAGTATGTAAGAAAAACAGTATTTAGGGTGCAGCTTTCACTGATTTATTTGACATCACATGGGTTAATTATTATCCGAGTTTTATAGCTCAGCTCCTTCCAAATGTGGCAGCAATTCAGTGTAAAACATACCTGGCTAACATGATGTTATGTCTTAATTTCTGCTGGTATTCTTCTCTGTACCACAAGAAGTAGTAATGGCAGACACTATAACAGCTTTAAAAAAGGGCAGGATGATTTCCTTGATACACATACCATTGCGGGTTATAGTTAAATTAGTGACGGAATGTACAATTGGCGGAGAATGGTTGAACTTGATGGACCTAGGCCTTTATTCAAACTATGTACAGTAACTATGTAACATAGGTGGCATTACTTTGATGTTACTCTAACTTAAATTCAATAGTTCGCTTTAATCAGATCATTAACAATGCGGGTCTCATTCTACATAGTTTGGGTAAAAAATGAAGTTTTTACGTTACACAGATTTAAGCCATCCATCGCCCATTGCTTGTAGTAACATTTATAGCTAAACACAACTCTGAACTCTTTACCTGACTCTCAGTTCTTGCCAATTATCCACGGAAATGAAGAAGCCTTTGTTATGCGGGAAGAAAAGAAATTGCGTGTGAAATCATGATGGCATAAGTGGATTAGCCAAGGGCGGAAGTTTCCCTTCTCAATTTTGTATCAAAATGACATTTAGCAAAAGAATAATTGTATTCATATTTTGTTTACTTAAAATATTCCTTTCAGATTCCTGATAAGGCCATAGTAGTATGAGTTAATACCAGCCTTGTAATAGTGAACTCTGGAGGACCTGCGCTCCTGAAGCAAGATTGAGCAGTTTCAGTGCATTATGGCTGTAAACATATGAGGAAATGGTTTTAGCATGCATGGTTTAAAAAAAACGTCTGCAATTGCAAAGGGCATGTTCATTAGTGCCAGCATACATTCACATTTGTTTTATCTTGTAACTAAAGAGCAGTGGCTTTACTTTTTATGGTGTACTCACTCATTTATGTTAATTTGTAGCAGGAATTTCTCTGCCTGTTCCGTTGATCCAAATAAGATTTTCAGAAATCCATGTGACTGCCACCAAACCAACTGCAGTTACAAATATGGAACAGATTTTCATTTATAGACGTTTCTGCAACAAATCTGCCAGGTGTGACTATCCCCTTTCAGGCCACATTCACTTGTTCAGTATTTGGTCAGTATTTTACGTCAGTATTTTTAAGCCAAAATCAGGAGTGGGACAATCAGAGGAAAAATATACCGGTAATAGAAACACGTCACCACTTCTGCATTTATCACCCACTGCTGGTTTTGGCTTAGGGTGCTTTCATACTGTGTTTAGGCACCTGTTCAGTAGCTTCTCTCGAGGCTTACGTTCCAACCCCCTCACAAAACGGAATTCGAACATATGAACCAATGGGGACCTTAGACTATAATGGTGCCGGTAGAGTGAATGTGCGCTCTGCCATGCATCATTTTCGGGAGTGTACGCCTACTGGAGGCAGATATCCAGACATAGTAGACTGCAACTGGGTGTCCACCTCCAGTAGGCGTATACGCCTGAAACTGATTCATTTCAAAGCACATGTTCAATCTGCCAGCACCAATATGGTCTATGGCCCTGTTGGCGCATACGTCCAAACCCTATTTTGCAGGGGGTTCGGATGTAGGTCCAGACAGAATCGTCGATCATGAAGATAAGCACAATATGAAAGCATGCTAACAAATACTGATGTAAAATACTGACCACATACTAACCATGTGACCATGGTCTTCATAGAAGTATTTGCATCCAGATTTCATATTCAAATTTAATGGTATACACAGGAGAGAGTATTCACCACTATTGATGCACCTCCGAGAGTCTTGCAATATTAATTTTCTATGATGATGAATATGACACCACTGAGCTAGAACAATATCTAAGAAAAAAAGTGGCATCTTCTTCTAAGTAACTCAGAGCATGTTGCACTGCCACGTAGCCTGTATTCTGTCATTTCATAAGTAACAGAATAAAATGGTCAGCATCAAATTGCACAATGCAAAATACATTCTCATGCCGATAAAAGTAAAATTAAATTATTCTTTCATGTTACAGTATGCATGAAAGATTTGATGGCTCACCCAAGAACTGTTAGACAATGATCTGATCTCCTCAAGAATGTCTGCAGCATAGCCTCCTCTGCAGTGTCATTGACATAGCCTCACCAAGTGTCAGTGGCATAGCCTCATGAACAGTGTCAGTGGCATAGCCTCATGAACAGTGTCAGGGGCATAGCCTCATCAAGTGTCAGTGGCATTGCCTCATGAACAGTGTCAGGGGCATAGCCTCATGAATAGTGTCAGGGGCATAGCCTCATCAAGTGTCAGTGGCATCGTCTCCTCTGCAGTGTCAACGACATAGCCTCATCAAGTGTCAGCGACATAACCTCATGAACAGTGTCAGGGGCATAGCCTCATGAACAGTGTCAGGGACATAGCCTCACCAAGTGTCAGTGGCATAGCCTCATGAACAGTGTCAGGGGCATAGCCTCATGAACAGTGTCAGGGGCATAGCCTTTTCAACAGTGTCAGCGGACAGCCTCATCAACAGTGTCAGCGGCACAGCCTCAACAACAGTGTCAGCGGCACAGCCTCACCAAGTGTCAGCGGCATAGCCTCATCAACAGTGTCAGCGGCATAGCCTCATCAACAGTGTCAGCGGCACAGCCTCACCAACAGTGTCAGCGGCATAGCCTCATCAAGTGTCGGTGGCACAGCCTCATCAACAGTGTCAGCGGCACAGCGTCACCCACTGTGTCAGCGGCACAGACTCACCAACAGTGTCAGCGGCATAGCCTCATCAACAGTGTCAGCGGCATAGCCTCATCTAAAGTGTCAGTGGCATAGCCTCATCAACAGTGTCAGCGGCAGTGTCTCATCAACAGTGTCAGCGGCACAGCCTCCTCAACAGTGTCAGCGGCATAGCCTCCTTAGCAGTGTCAGTGGCACAGCCTCATCAACAGTGTCAGCGGCATAGCCTCATCAACAGTGTCAGCGGCACAGTCTCATCAACAGTGTCAGCGGCACAGCCTCCTCAACAGTGTCAGCGGCATAGCCTCCTTAGCAGTGTCAGTGGCACAGCCTCATCAACAGTGTCAGCGGCATAGCCTCATCAACAGTGTCAGCGGCACAGCCTCATCAACAGTGTCAGCGGCATAGCCTCATCAACAGTGTCAGGGGCATAGCCTCATGAATAGTGTCAGGGGCATAGCCTCATCAAGTGTCAGTGGCATCGTCTCCTCTGCAGTGTCAACGACATAGCCTCATCAAGTGTCAGCGACATAACCTCATGAACAGTGTCAGGGGCATAGCCTCATGAACAGTGTCAGGGACATAGCCTCACCAAGTGTCAGTGGCATAGCCTCATGATCAGTGTCAGGGGCATAGCCTCATGAACAGTGTCAGGGGCATAGCCTCATGAACAGTGTCAGGGGCATAGCCTCTTCAACAGTGTCAGCGGACAGCCTCATCAACAGTGTCAGCGGCACAGCCTCAACAACAGTGTCAGCGGCACAGCCTCACCAAGTGTCAGCGGCATAGCCTCATCAACAGTGTCAGCGGCATAGCCTCATCAACAGTGTCAGCGGCACAGCCTCACCAACAGTGTCAGCGGCATAGCCTCATCAAGTGTCGGTGGCACAGCCTCATCAACAGTGTCAGCGGCACAGCGTCACCCACTGTGTCAGCGGCACAGACTCACCAACAGTGTCAGCGGCATAGCCTCATCAACAGTGTCAGCGGCATAGCCTCATCTAAAGTGTCAGTGGCATAGCCTCATCAACAGTGTCAGCGGCACAGTCTCATCAACAGTGTCAGCGGCACAGCCTCCTCAACAGTGTCAGCGGCAAAGCCTCCTTAGCAGTGTCAGTGGCACAGCCTCATCAACAGTGTCAGCGGCATAGCCTCATCAACAGTGTCAGCGGCACAGTCTCATCAACAGTGTCAGCGGCACAGCCTCCTCAACAGTGTCAGCGGCATAGCCTCCTTAGCAGTGTCAGTGGCACAGCCTCATCAACAGTGTCAGCGGCATAGCCTCATCAACAGTGTCAGCGGCACAGCCTCATCAACAGTGTCAGCGGCATAGCCTCATCAACAGTGTCAGGGGCATAGCCTCCTTAGCAGTGTCAGTGGCACAGCCTCATCAACAGTGTCAGCGTCACAGCCTCATCAACAGTGTCAGCGGCATAGCCTCATCAACAGTGTCAGCGGCATAGCCTCATCAACAGTGTCAGCGGCACAGCCTCATCAACAGTGTCAGGGGCATAGCCTCATCAACAGTGTCAGCGGCATAGCCTCATCAACAGTGTCAGGGGCATAGCCTCCTTAGCAGTGTCAGTGGCACAGCCTCATCAACAGTGTCAGCGTCACAGCCTCATCAACAGTGTCAGCGGCATAGCCTCATCAACAGTGTCAGCGGCATAGCCTCATCAACAGTGTCAGCGGCATAGCCTCATCAACAGTGTCAGCGGCACAGCCTCATCAACAGTGTCAGGGGCATAGCCTCATCAACAGTGTCAGCGGCATAGCCTCATCAACAGTGTCAGGGGCATAGCCTCCTTAGCAGTGTCAGTGGCACAGCCTCATCAACAGTGTCAGCGTCACAGCCTCATCAACAGTGTCAGCGGCATAGCCTCATCAACAGTGTCAGCGGCATAGCCTCATCAACAGTGTCAGCGGCATAGCCTCATCAACAGTGTCAGCGGCATAGCCTCATCAACAGTGTCAGCGGCACAGCCTCATCAACAGTGTCAGCGGCACAGCCTCATCAACAGTGTCAGGGGCATAGCCTCATCAACAGTGTCAGGGGCATAGCCTCATCAACAGTGTCAGTGGTATAGCCTCATCAACAGTGTCAGCGGCATAGCCTCCTCAGCAGTGTCAGCGGCACAGCCTCATCAACAGTGTCAGCGGCACAGTCTCATCAACAGTGTCAGCGGCACAGCCTCCTCAACAGTGTCAGCGGCAAAGCCTCCTTAGCAGTGTCAGTGGCACAGCCTCATCAACAGTGTCAGCGGCATAGCCTCATCAACAGTGTCAGCGGCACAGTCTCATCAACAGTGTCAGCGGCACAGCCTCCTCAACAGTGTCAGCGGCATAGCCTCCTTAGCAGTGTCAGTGGCACAGCCTCATCAACAGTGTCAGCGGCATAGCCTCATCAACAGTGTCAGCGGCACAGCCTCATCAACAGTGTCAGCGGCATAGCCTCATCAACAGTGTCAGCGGCACAGCCTCAACAACAGTGTCAGCGGCACAGCCTCACCAAGTGTCAGCGGCATAGCCTCATCAACAGTGTCAGCGGCATAGCCTCATCAACAGTGTCAGCGGCACAGCCTCACCAACAGTGTCAGCGGCATAGCCTCATCAAGTGTCGGTGGCACAGCCTCATCAACAGTGTCAGCGGCACAGCGTCACCCACTGTGTCAGCGGCACAGACTCACCAACAGTGTCAGCGGCATAGCCTCATCAACAGTGTCAGCGGCATAGCCTCATCTAAAGTGTCAGTGGCATAGCCTCATCAACAGTGTCAGCGGCAGTGTCTCATCAACAGTGTCAGCGGCACAGCCTCCTCAACAGTGTCAGCGGCATAGCCTCCTTAGCAGTGTCAGTGGCACAGCCTCATCAACAGTGTCAGCGGCATAGCCTCATCAACAGTGTCAGCGGCACAGTCTCATCAACAGTGTCAGCGGCACAGCCTCCTCAACAGTGTCAGCGGCATAGCCTCCTTAGCAGTGTCAGTGGCACAGCCTCATCAACAGTGTCAGCGGCATAGCCTCATCAACAGTGTCAGCGGCATAGCCTCATCAACAGTGTCAGCGGCATAGCCTCCTTAGCAGTGTCAGTGGCACAGCCTCATCAACAGTGTCAGCGGCATAGCCTCATCAACAGTGTCAGCGGCATAGCCTCATCAACAGTGTCAGCGGCATAGCCTCATCAACAGTGTCAGCGGCATAGCCTCATCAACAGTGTCAGCGGCACAGCCTCATCAACAGTGTCAGGGGCATAGCCTCATCAACAGTGTCAGGGGCATAGCCTCATCAACAGTGTCAGTGGTATAGCCTCATCAACAGTGTCAGCGGCATAGCCTCCTCAGCAGTGTCAGCGGCACAGCCTCATCAACAGTGTCAGCAGCACAGCCTCATCAGCAGTGTCAATGTCATAGTCTCATCAACAGTGTCAGGGATATAGCCTCATCAACAGTGTCAGTGGTATAGACTCAACAGTGTCAACTGCATAGTCCCCTCAAGAGCGTCAGAAGCATAGCCTTCTCAACAGTGTCAGCAACATAGCCACCTCAACAGTGTCAGTGGCATAGACTTCTCAGAATTATCAGTGGCATGTACTTTTCAGTGTCAGCTGCAAAGACCTCTAAACCGTTTCAGTGGCATAGTGTTTTCAACAGAGTTAGTAGCATTGCCCACTTAACAGTGTCAGCGGCATAAACGCTTTACCAGTGTCAGATGTAAAGTTTCCTTAAATGTGTCAGTAGTATTGCCCACTCAACATTGTCAGTGGCAAAGCCTCTTAAACTTTGTCCGGGGCATAGTGTCTTCAACAGTGTCAGATACATAGCATCTTTATCAGTGTCAGCTGCACAGTCCCTACAACAGTGTTGGCGATAGAACCTCCTACACAGTGTCAGTGGCATAGACTTGTAGACTCCTCAACAGTGTAAACGGAATGACCTCCTTCTCAGTATCAGCTGTATGTCTTCCATTTCATTGTTAGCAGCATTGCCCTCTCAGGTGTCAGCCATGGTGCCTCCTCATTGGTGACAGACACAATGCCCACCCAGCAGAGACAGCCATAGCGCACAAGCCCCAGTAATGGAGCGGCAGCTGTTCTCCTGCACTAATGCTGCTCTTATTAGATGAAGATACAGCCAGTATCATTTGATCAGAGCAACAAAGAGAACAGGTTTAATCTCTGCATCACAAAGATGTCAGTAATGTCAAATTTTATTTATTGTCACTTAACTGAAAACAGAGTTTTCAGAGGTTACTGAAACGGTTAAGAGATGAAATGTGAACTACATGCTGTGCCCTTTCTTGAGCCAGCATTGTTTTCCTTAATCTTTAATTGCATTTGGCAGAAACTTTAGGTTATTTTTCCATCATTTTACATTTTAGATGCAAGTACCTCCTTTTTCTAAAGACCCCATGTTGAAACTGTTCCAAAATTTCACTCATTAGAAGCCAATAAACATGTGTCTCAAAAAAAAGAAAGAAAAGAAAAACAATTTCACATAGCACCTTGCTCTTTCATTAATAGTGTGTGTGTTAAAGAGAAGGAGCCCTAAAAAAAAATTTTCACAACAATTGAAAAAAATGTAAAGTATTAATGTTTTATTTTACTTTTTTAAATATCACCTGTTTTACTAAAGTAAAATATGAAAAATAATTTTAAAAGGTTTGACATTTCTACTTTTAAACACTAGGGGGAGCAGCTGCTGAAATTTGCCATGTACGACAAGCTCACATTACTGCGCTGCAGCAAATGTGGGCGGGGTCTGATCACGTGTGACATCACTCCTCCCCTCTCCTTCTGGACGTTTGTTAACGGATCAGAAAGGATGAAATTTAGGATCACAGGGAGGAGCCATTTTGTTGGTGACTGCCAGCGCTACTGACAAGTATAATGTTACTGAGGATGGTTGGCAGCACCATTTTTGCTAGTTAGTGCCTCCTCACTGTATCATAAGCTGGGGTTAGATACATGAAGTGTATCACATGTTGCTATTAGATGCGCTTAGAGTAACACATGCTGGGATTAGATGCAGGATTAAAGGTACCTTCACATTAAGCGAGGTCGCTAGCGAGATCGCTGCTGAGTCACAAGTTTTGTGACGCAACAGCGACCTCAGTAGCGATATCGCTATGTTTGACACGTAGCAGCGACCAGGCCCCTGCTGTAAGATCGCTGGTCGTGTCGGAATGGCCTGGACCTTTTTTGATCGTTGAGGTCCCGCTGGGTAGCACACATCGCTGTGTTTGACACCTTACCAACGACCTCGTTGACGACTCAGACACCGACACATAGGCGTGCATTTGCGTTGCCTTTTCCGCACCCCTCCGCTCCGATTGGTGGTCGCTACTGTGTTCTGATTGGCGGTCATGCCTTCAACAGAAGGCGACATAGTAGCGCTTCCATCCTAGGTGTCAGAAGAACCGTTGAAGAATAGATAAATCGAAGAGGAGTCGCAGGCCGGAGAACTCTACAATGATCTGCAAACCACTACGCGGTCAGGAACAAAGGACGGAAGGGCTATTGTGTCGCCTCATAAGGCAAGGCCGCCACCAATCAGAACGCAGTAGCGACCACCAATCGGAACTGAATGGGCGCGGAAAAGGCAACGCAAATGCACGCCTGTGTGACTACAACGTCACACAGGACGTCCTTCATCGAGGTCTGAATCGTCATAATAGCTGCCATGTGACAGGGTCACAACGACCAACAACATCGTTGTACAGGTCGCTACAGGTCGCCGCATCGCTGCTGCGTCTTTGGGAAGATCTCACTGTTTGACATCTCACCAGTGACCACATAGCGACGCAGCAACGATCCCTGACAGGTCGTATCGTTGTCGGGATCGCTTTAGCGTCGCTAAGTGTGACGGGGCCTTAAGAGTCGTTTATTACATGATGGGATTAGATCGTGAGCTCAGCAGAGTGCATCACAGAGGTTGGGATTAGATACGTATTATCTACTGCATGTCATGTGATTCGCCGCTCTGTCCACTTCTATGGGAGCAATAGTGCAATGTGTAACCCCACTCCGTCCACTATATTACTACTCCCATAGATGTAGAAGGAGCAGGGTCACACATTACACCACTGCTCCCATAAAAGTGTATGGAGCATGGTCACACATTACTCCTCTGCTCCCAGAGAATTCGATGGATGGGGGTCACGCATTACATCACTGATTCCATAGAAGTGGATGGAGCTTGGTCACAAATTACAACACTGCTCCCACAGAAGTGGACAGATTGTGGTCACACATTACAACACTGCTCCCATAAAAGTGACTGGATCAGGGTCACACATTAAACCACTATTCCCATAGAAGTAGAGGGAGCAGGGTCACCCATTACACTACTGCTCCCATAGAAGTGGATGAGCAGGATCACACATTACGCCACTGCTCCCATCAAGTTGACTGAGGGAGGTCACACATCACACTATTGCTCCCATAGAAGCGGACTGAGGGAGGTCACACAATACACCACTCCTCCTATAGAAGTGGATGGAACAGGGTCACACATTACACTACTACTCTCGTAGAAGTGGACTGAGCAGAATCACCAATTACGTCACTGCTCCCATCAAGTGGACTGAGCGGGGTCACACATTACACTACTGCTCCCGTAGAAGTGGACTGAGGGAGGTCACACATTACACCACTCCTCCCATAGAAGTGGATGGAGCAGGGTCACACATTACACTACTACTCCCGTAGAAGTGGACTGAGGAATGTCTCGCATTACACCACTCCTCCCATAGAAGTGGATGGAGCAGGGTCACACATTACACTACTACTCCCATAGACTTGGATAGAGTGGAGTCACATATTTATTCATCACTCCCCCAAAAAATAATATTCATCGGGGGTCACGGAAAAGCATACCTCATAAATTTGCAGCCCTTACAAAGTAATTTTTGTTTTATTGAACCCCCTGGATTCCCATATAATCCTCCAAATAGCACAATGGGCACCACATAGTGCATCATACAGTATAAAGACTAGAATCAGAGAGCAGCTGCATTTTTTTGTTGACTGCACTGTGATCTACATGTGCTTTTGGGCTGGAGGAGCAGCATGAACCATTGGTGAGCATCAGGGCCAGGCATGGTGCTTTTCTGCACAGGCAAAAATATGAAGGGGGAATAAAGACATGGAATATCAGAATAAGTCCCTTCCCACAGCACTTCCATGTCTCACTCCCCATAGCCCTTTCCATATCTCTCCCCATAGCCATTTCCATGTCTCTCTCCCCATAGCATTCGCCATGTCTCTCTCCCCATAGCATTCGCCATGTCTCTCTTCCCACTGCACTTTACATATCTCTCCCCGACAGCACTTTCCATGTCTCTCTCCATAGCACTTTCCATGTCTCTCTCCCCATAGCACTTCCCATGTCTCTCTCCCCATAGCACTTCCATATTTCTCCTCCACAGCACTTCCCATGTCACTCTCCTCATAGGACTTTCATGTCTCTCTCCCCACAGCACTTTCATGTCTCTCTTCCCACAGCACTTTCATCTCTCTCTCCCCACAGCACTTTCATGTCTCTCTCCCCACAGCACTTTCATGTCTCTCTCCGTACACAGCACTTCCATGTCTCTCTCCCCACAGCACTTTCATGTCTCTCCCCACAGCACTTTCATGTCTCTCTCCGTACACAGCACTTTCATGTCTCTGTCCGTACACAGCACTTTCATGTCTCTCTCCGTACACAGCACTTTCATGTCTCTCTTCCCACAGCACTTTCATCTCTCTCTCCCCACAGCACTTTCATGTCTCTCTCCCCACAGCACTTTCATGTCTCTCTCCGTACACAGCACTTCCATGTCTCTCTCCCCACAGCACTTTCATGTCTCTCCCCACAGCACTTTCATGTCTCTCTCCGTACACAGCACTTTCATGTCTCTGTCCGTACACAGCACTTTCATGTCTCTCTCCGTACACAACACTTTCATGTCTCTCTCCCCACAGCACTTTCATGTCTCTCTCCCCACAGCACTTTCATGTCTCTCTCCCCACAGCACTTTCATGTCTCTCTTCCCACAGCACTTTCATGTCTCTCTCCCCACAGCACTTCCATCTCTCTCCCCACAGCACTTTCATGTCTCTCTCCGTACACAGCATTTTCATGTCTCTCTTCGTACACAGCACTTTCATGTCTCTCTCCGTACACAGCACTTTCATGTCTCTCTCCCCACAGCACTTTCATGTATCTCTCCGTACACAGCACTTCCATGTCTCTCTCCGTACACAGCACTTCCATGTCTCTCTCCGTACACAGCACTTCCAGGTCTCTCTCCCCACAGCACTTTCATATCTCTCTCCCCACAGCACTTTCATGTCTCTCTCCGTACACAGCACTTTCCATGTCTCTCTCCCACAGCACTTTCATGTCTCTCTCCGTACACAGCACTTCCATGACTCTCTCCGTACACAGCACTTTCATGTCTCTCTCCCCACAGCACTTTCATGTCTCTCTACGTACACAGCACTTTCATGTCTCTCTCCCCACAGCACTTTCATGTCTCTCTCCGTACACAGCACTTCCATGTCTCTCTCCCCACAGCACTTTCATATCTCTCTCCCCACAGCACTTCCATGTCTCTCTCCGTACACAGCACTTTCCATGTCTCTCTCCCACAGCACTTTCATGTCTCTCTCCGTACACAGCACTTCCATGTCTCTCTCCGTACACAGCACTTTCATGTCTCTCTCCCCACAGCACTTTCATGTCTCTATCCGTACACAGCACTTTCATGTCTCTCTCCCCACAGCACTTTCATGTCTCTCTCCCCACAGCACTTTCATGTCTCTCTCCGTACACAGCACTTTCATGTCTCTCTCCCCACAGCACTTTCATGTCTCTCTCCCCACAGCACTTTCATCTCTCTCCCCACAGCACTTTCATGTCTCTCTCCGTACACAGCACTTTCATGTCTCTCTCCGTACACAGCACTTTCATGTCTCTCTCCCCACAGCACTTTCATGTCTCTCTCCGTACACAGCACTTTCATGTCTTTCTCCCCACAGCACTTTCATCTCTCTCCCCACAGCACTTTCATGTCTCTCTCCGTACACAGCACTTTCATGTCTCTCTCCGTACACAGCACTTTCATGTCTCTCTCCGTACACAGCACTTCCATGTCTCTCTCCCCACAGCACTTTCATGTCTCTCTCCCCACAGCACTTTCATGTCTCTCTTCCCACAGCACTTTCATGTCTCTCTCCGTACACAGCACTTTCATGTCTCTCTCCGTACACAGCACTTTCATGTCTCTCTCCCCACAGCACTTTCATGTCTCTCTCCCCACAGCACTTTCATGTCTCTCTCCCCACAGCACTTTCATGTCTCTCTCCCCACAGCACTTTCATGTCTCTCTCCCCACAGCACTTTCATGTCTCTCTCCGTACACAGCACTTCCATGTCTCTCTCCGTACACAGCACTTCCATGTCTCTCTCCGTACACAGCACTTCCATGTCTCTCTCCCCACAGCACTTTCATGTCTCTCTCCGTACACAGCACTTCCATGTCTCTCTCCGTACACAGCACTTTCATGTCTCTCTCCCCACAGCACTTTCATGTCTCTCTCCGTACACAGCACTTTCATGTCTCTCTCCCCACAGCACTTTCATGTCTCTCTCCCCACAGCACTTTCATGTCTCAATTCCCACAGCACTTTCATGTCTCTCTCCCCACAGCACTTTCATCTCTCTCCCCACAACACTTTCATGTCTCTCTCCGTACACAGCACTTTCATGTCTCTCTCCGTACACAGCACTTTCATGTCTCTCTCCGTACACAGCACTTTCATGTCTCTCTCCGTACACAGCACTTTCATGTCTCTCTCCGTACACAGCACTTTCATGTCTTTCTCCCCACAGCATTTTCATGTCTCTCTCCCCACAGCACTTTCATCTCTCTCCCGACAGCACTTTCATGTCTCTCTCCGTATACAGCACTTTCATGTCTCTCTCCCCACAGCACTTTCCATGTCTCTCTTCCCACAGCACTTTCATGTCTCTCTCCGTACACAACACTTTCCATGTCTCTCTCCCACAGCACTTTCATGTCTCTTTCCGTACACAGCACTTCCATGTCTCTCTCCGTACACAGCACTTTCATGTCTCTCTCCCCACAGCACTTTCATGTCTCTCTACGTACACAGCACTTTCATGTCTCTCTCCCCACAGCACTTTCATGTCTCTCTCCGTACACAGCACTTCCATGTCTCTCTCCCCACAGCACTTTCATATCTCTCTCCCCACAGCACTTCCATGTCTCTCTCCGTACACAGCACTTTCCATGTCTCTCTCCCACAGCACTTTCATGTCTCTCTCCGTACACAGCACTTCCATGTCTCTCTCCGTACACAGCACTTTCATGTCTCTCTCCCCAGAGCACTTTCATGTCTCTCTCCGTACACAGCACTTTCATGTCTCTCTCCCCACAGCACTTTCATGTCTCTCTCCCCACAGCACTTTCATGTCTCTCTCCGTACACAGCACTTTCATGTCTCTCTCCCCACAGCACTTTCATGTCTCTCTCCGTACACAGCACTTTCATGTCTCTCTCCCCACAGCACTTTCATGTCTCTCTCCCCACAGCACTTTCATCTCTCTCCCCACAGCACTTTCATGTCTCTCTCCGTACACAGCACTTTCATGTCTCTCTCCGTACACAGCACTTTCATGTCTCTCTCCGTACACAGCACTTTCATGTCTCTCTCCCCACAGCACTTTCATGTCTCTCTCCGTACACAGCACATTCATGTCTTTCTCCCCACAGCACTTTCATCTCTCTCCCCACAGCACTTTCATGTCTCTCTCCGTACACAGCACTTTCATGTCTCTCTCCGTACACAGCACTTTCATGTCTCTCTCCGTACACAGCACTTCCATGTCTCTCTCCCCACAGCACTTTCATGTCTCTCTCCCCACAGCACTTTCATGTCTCTCTTCCCACAGCACTTTCATGTCTCTCTCCGTACACAGCACTTTAATGTCTCTCTCCGTACACAGCACTTTCATGTCTCTCTCCCCACAGCACTTTCATGTCTCTCTTCCCACAGCACTTTCATGTCTCTCTCCCCACAGCACTTTCACGTCTCTCTCCATACACAGCACTTTCATGTCTCTCTCCGTACACAGCACTTTCATGTCTCTCTCCCCACAGCACTTTCATGTCTCTCTCCCCACAGCACTTTCATGTCTCTCTTCCCACAGCACTTTCATGTCTCTCTCCCCACAGCACTTTCATCTCTCTCCCCACAGCACTTTCATGTCTCTCTCCGTACACAGCACTTTCATGTCTCTCTCCGTACACAGCACTTTCATGTCTCTCTCCCCACAGCACTTTCATGTCTCTCTCCATACACAGCACTTCCATGTCTCTCTCCGTACACAGCACTTCCATGTCTCTCTCCGTACACAGCACTTCCATGTCTCTCTCCCCACAGCACTTTCATGTCTCTCTCCGTACACAGCACTTCCATGTCTCTCTCCGTACACAGCACTTTCATGTCTCTCTCCCCACAGCACTTTCATGTCTCTCTCCGTACACAGCACTTTCATGTCTCTCTCCCCACAGCACTTTTATGTCTCTCTCCCCACAGCACTTTCATGTCTCAATTCCCACAGCACTTTCATGTCTCTCTCCCCACAGCACTTTCATCTCTCTCCCCACAACACTTTCATGTCTCTCTCCGTACACAGCACTTTCATGTCTCTCTCCGTACACAGCACTTTCATGTCTCTCTCCGTACACAGCACTTTCATGTCTCTCTCCGTACACAGCACTTTCATGTCTCTCTCCGTACACAGCACTTTCATGTCTTTCTCCCCACAGCATTTTCATGTCTCTCTCCCCACAGCACTTTCATCTCTCTCCCGACAGCACTTTCATGTCTCTCTCCGTATACAGCACTTTCATGTCTCTCTCCCCACAGCACTTTCCATGTCTCTCTTCCCACAGCACTTTCATGTCTCTCTCCGTACACAACACTTTCCATGTCTCTCTCCCACAGCACTTTCATGTCTCTTTCCGTACACAGCACTTCCATGTCTCTCTCCGTACACAGCACTTTCATGTCTCTCTCCCCACAGCACTTTCATGTCTCTCTACGTACACAGCACTTTCATGTCTCTCTCCCCACAGCACTTTCATGTCTCTCTCCGTACACAGCACTTCCATGTCTCTCTCCCCACAGCACTTTCATATCTCTCTCCCCACAGCACTTCCATGTCTCTCTCCGTACACAGCACTTTCCATGTCTCTCTCCCACAGCACTTTCATGTCTCTCTCCGTACACAGCACTTCCATGTCTCTCTCCGTACACAGCACTTTCATGTCTCTCTCCCCAGAGCACTTTCATGTCTCTCTCCGTACACAGCACTTTCATGTCTCTCTCCCCACAGCACTTTCATGTCTCTCTCCCCACAGCACTTTCATGTCTCTCTCCGTACACAGCACTTTCATGTCTCTCTCCCCACAGCACTTTCATGTCTCTCTCCGTACACAGCACTTTCATGTCTCTCTCCCCACAGCACTTTCATGTCTCTCTCCCCACAGCACTTTCATCTCTCTCCCCACAGCACTTTCATGTCTCTCTCCGTACACAGCACTTTCATGTCTCTCTCCGTACACAGCACTTTCATGTCTCTCTCCGTACACAGCACTTTCATGTCTCTCTCCCCACAGCACTTTCATGTCTCTCTCCGTACACAGCACATTCATGTCTTTCTCCCCACAGCACTTTCATCTCTCTCCCCACAGCACTTTCATGTCTCTCTCCGTACACAGCACTTTCATGTCTCTCTCCGTACACAGCACTTTCATGTCTCTCTCCGTACACAGCACTTCCATGTCTCTCTCCCCACAGCACTTTCATGTCTCTCTCCCCACAGCACTTTCATGTCTCTCTTCCCACAGCACTTTCATGTCTCTCTCCGTACACAGCACTTTAATGTCTCTCTCCGTACACAGCACTTTCATGTCTCTCTCCCCACAGCACTTTCATGTCTCTCTTCCCACAGCACTTTCATGTCTCTCTCCCCACAGCACTTTCACGTCTCTCTCCATACACAGCACTTTCATGTCTCTCTCCGTACACAGCACTTTCATGTCTCTCTCCCCACAGCACTTTCATGTCTCTCTCCCCACAGCACTTTCATGTCTCTCTTCCCACAGCACTTTCATGTCTCTCTCCCCACAGCACTTTCATCTCTCTCCCCACAGCACTTTCATGTCTCTCTCCGTACACAGCACTTTCATGTCTCTCTCCGTACACAGCACTTTCATGTCTCTCTCCGTACACTGCACTTTCATGTCTCTCTCCCCACAGCACTTTCATGTCTCTCTCCCCACAGCACTTTCATGTCTCTCTCCCCACAGCACTTTCATGTCTCTCTCCCCACAGCACTTTCATGTCTCTCTCCCCACAGCACTTTCATGTCTCTCTCCCCACAGCACTTTCATGTCTCTCTCCCCACAGCACTTTCATGTCTCTCTCCGTACACAGCACTTCCATGTCTCTCTCCGTACACAGCACTTCCATGTCTCTCTCCGTACACAGCACTTCCATGTCTCTCTCCCCACAGCACTTTCATGTCTCTCTCCCCACAGCACGTTCATGTCTCTCTCCGTACACAGCACTTCCATGTCTCTCTCCCCACAGCACTTTCATGTCTCTCTCCGTACACAGCACTTCCATGTCTCTCTCCGTACACAGCACTTTCATGTCTCTCTCCCCACAGCACTTTCATGTCTCTCTCCGTACACAGCACTTTCATGTCTCTCTCCCCACAGCACTTTCATGTCTCTCTCCCCACAGCACTTTCATCTCTCTCCCCACAGCACTTTCATGTCTCTCTCCGTACACAGCACTTTCATGTCTCTCTCCGTACACAGCACTTTCATGTCTCTCTCCCCACAGCACTTTCATGTCTCTCTTCCCACAGCACTTTCATGTCTCTCTCCGTACACAGCACTTTCATGTCTCTCTCCGTACACAGCACTTTCATGTCTCTCTCCCCACAGCACTTTCATGTCTCTCTTCCCACAGCACTTTCATGTCTCTCTCCCCACAGCACTTTCACGTCTCTCTCCGTACACAGCACTTTCATGTCTCTCTCCGTACACAGCACTTTCATGTCTCTCTCCCCACAGCACTTTCATGTCTCTCTCCCCACAGCACTTTCATGTCTCTCTTCCCACAGCACTTTCATGTCTCTCTTCCCACAGCACTTTCATCTCTCTCCCCACAACACTTTCATGTCTCTCTCCGTACACAGCACTTTCATGTCTCTCTCCGTACACAGCACTTTCATGTCTCTCTCCCCACAGCACTTTCATGTCTCTCCCCACAGCACTTTCATGTCTCTCTCCCCACAGCATTTTAATGTCTCTCTCCCCACAGCACTTTCATCTCTCTCCCGACAGCACTTTCATGTCTCTCTCCGTATACAGCACTTTCATGTCTCTCTCCCCACAGCACTTTCCATGTCTCTCTTCCCACAGCACTTTCATGTCTCTCTCCGTACACAGCACTTTCATGTCTCTCTCCGTACACAGCACTTTCATGTCTCTCTCCCCACAGCACTTTCATGTCTCTCTCCCCACAGCACTTTCATGTCTCTCTCCGTACACAGCACTTCCATGTCTCTCTCCGTACACAGCACTTCCATGTCTCTCTCCGTACACAGCACTTCCATGTCTCTCTCCCCACAGCACTTTCATGTCTCTCTCCCCACAGCACTTTCATGTCTCTCTCCGTACACAGCACTTTCATGTCTCTCTCCCCACAGCACTTTCATGTCTCTCTCTCCACAGCACTTTCATGTCTCTCTCCCCACAGCACTTTCATGTCTCTCTTCCCACAGCACTTTCATGTCTTTCTCCCCACAGCACTTTCATGTCTCTCTCCCCACAGCACTTTCATGTCTCTCTCCCCACAGCACTTTCATGTCTCTCTCCCCACAGCACTTTCATGTCTCTCTCCGTACACAGCACTTCCATGTCTCTCTCCCCACAGCACTTTCATGTCTCTCTTCCCACAGCACTTTCATGTCTTTCTCCCCACAGCACTTTCATGTCTCTCTCCCCACAGCACTTTCATGTCTCTCTCCCCACAGCACTTTCATGTCTCTCTCCCCACAGCACTTTCATGTCTCTCTCCGTACACAGCACTTCCATGTCTCTCTCCCCACAGCACTTTCATGTCTCTCTCCGTACACAGCACTTTCATGTCTCTCTCCCCACAGCACTTTCATGTCTCTCTCCCCACAGCACTTTCATGTCTCTCTCCCCACAGCACTTTCATCTCTCTCCCCACAGCACTTTCATGTCTCTCTCCGTACACAGCACTTTCATGTCTCTCTCCGTACACAGCACTTTCATGTCTCTCTCCCCACAGCACTTTCATGTCTCTCTCCCCACAGCACTTTCATGTCTCTCTCCCCACAGCATTTTCATGTCTCTCTCCCCACAGCACTTTCATGTCTCTCTCCCCACAGCACTTTCATCTCTCTCCCGACAGCACTTTCATGTCTCTCTCCGTACACAGCACTTTCATGTCTCTCTTCCCACAGCACTTTCCATGTCTCTCTTCCCACAGCACTTTCATGTCTCTCTCCCCACAGCACTTTCATGTCTCTCTCCCCACAGCACTTTCATGTCTCTCTCCCCACAGCACTTTCATGTCTCTCTCCCCACAGCACTTTCATGTCTCTCTCCCCACAGCACTTTCATGTCTCTCTTCCCACAGCACTTTCATGTCTCTCTCCCCACAGCACTTTCCATATCTCTCCTCCACAGCACTTTCCATGTCTCTCTCCCCACAGCACTTCCATGTCTCTCCCCTCACAGCACTTTCCATGTCTCTCCCCCCAAAGCACAGGCAGCCACCAATGGCTGCTTTAAACACCTATTAAATAATACACTTTAATAAACCACAGAGTAAAACAATATGTAAAAACAAAAATTAAATCACAAAAAACGGAACCTTCCATTTATGACCGACGTTTTTTGCCTTTCTTCGCTACTCAATTTTAGATAGACGCAAAAAGACAGAATTAGGAAGCAAATACCGTAATTAAGATTAAGGTGGGCAAAAGTTCTGTCAGTGCCTATCACACCTATAATATTTAGATGAAAATCAAATATCATAACCAAAAAACGATTACAAACCCAGATCACAAAACTCATTTTCACCCCTGATAAAATTCAGATCACAGGCCAGTCCCCAAAATAAACAAACTTCAGAATAGACACCAATGAAATCAAGACAGTAAAATTAATCTACGACCCTAAACAAAAGCCAAAACTCAGGCCAGAGGTTAAAATCTATCCAGACCCGCATAAACAAATTCACAATATAGACTAGACCTCAGTAAATTCAGACACTGGGACCCTAAACAAATTCACATCCAAGACCAGACCCTAGTAATAATAATAATAATAATAATAATAATAATAATAATAGTTAGAAGGACCCTACAATACTAACTGAATTCAGACCCTAGAAACACCCCAAAATTATTTAAGAACCCAGACCAAACCCTAAATTAAGACCACAGACAAAACCCCCAAATTTACACAATTCTCAATGTACTTTAGTCCTCTAAGCAGGGCCGCCATCAGGGTATTACTGCCCTTTCTTCAGTATGGGGCCCCTTCCTGCACTAATGTGCTGTGCGCTGCGGGACTGAAGCGCACACGTCGGTTCCGGGGCCCCGGAGCTTGCTCGGAGCTATGCACGGCCGTTTACCTTGATGGCTGCGCAGCTCCAACTCCCTCCGCCCTCCCTGGTCTTCTAGTCAGGTGTCGGAACGTACACGATGACATTGTTGCGTACGCCACGATATGTACCATGAAGAGGAGCTGTGCCTGCTGGGGATCGCTTAAGAGGTGTGTAAAACTTTTTTTTCCTTTATAAAAGGAATTAAATGAATGAGGGGGTCTGCACATGATGAAAGGGGGGGATCTGCAAATGATGAAAGGAGGGATCTGCAAATGATGAAAAGGGAACCTGCAAATGATGATGGAGGGGGATCTGCAAATGATGAAAGGGGGATCTGCAAAAGATGATGGAGTGCTGATCTACAAATGATGATGGAGGGGGCTGAAAAAGATGATGGAGGCGGCTGCAAATGCTGAAAGAGGGGGGGATCTGCAAATGATGAAAGGGAGGGATCTGCAAATGAAGGGGGATCTGCAAATGATGAAAGAGGGGGATCTGCAAATTATAAAAGAGGTGGGATCTGCAAATGATGAAAGACGGGGGATGTGAAAATGATGAAAGACGGGCGATCTGCAAATGATGATGGAGGAGGATCTGCAAATGATGATGGAGGGGGGTCTGCAAATGATGATGGAGGGGGGCTGCAAATGATGGAGGGAACTAAAAATGATGTAGGGGGCTGCAAATGAAGATGTGAGGGAGAGGACGGTGGACTGCACGTGAACGGAAGGAGACTGCATATGTTGAAGTGGGGGGAGGGGGTCTGCACATTAACAGAAGATGACTGCACATGATGAAGTGTGGGGAGAATGGGGGACTGCGAATGATGAAGTGAGGGAGAGGGACAGCAATTGAATTGAAGGTGGAGGATGGGGAGAGCAAATGAGGACCTGGGGAGAGCAAATAATGATACATTTTGAGGGTGGTGGGAGTAAATGATGTATTGAATGTGGGGGGAGAGCAGTTGAATGAATAGAGGGTGGGGGTAGGAGTTTTTTTATATTTGGTGTGGAATTATATCCAATTTGGTTTTAGGACAATTCATGTGTTTTTTCATTTAAGACAAATTAAATGAAGATAATAATACCAAAGAATTTGTGATTGCAATCATTTTCAGGAAGAAACTGAGTATTATCTGACAGAATTGCAGGGGTGTCAATAGTTTTGGCCATGACTGTAGTTGGTGGGGGTGCAGCGGTGGATTAATAATAACTAATTATATTTAAACTAGATTGTGGCCCGATTCTAACGCATCGGGTATTCTAGAATATGCATGTCCCCGTAGTATATGGACAATGATGATTCCAGAATTCGCGGCAGACTGTGCCAGTCGCTGATTGGTCGAGGCAACCTTTATGACATCATCGTCGCCATGGCAACCATTATGACATCTACGTCGATACTGTGCCCATCGCTGATTGGTCGAGGCGAATTTATGGCAGACTGTGCCCGTCGCTGATTGGTCGAGGCAACTTTTATGACATCATCGTCGTCATGCTGTGCCCTGTGCGTTTATGCGATCGCGCTAGCGCAGATGCTCTATCTGCGCTAGCGATGACGGACCCAAAAACGTTGCAGACTGCGTCCGAGGGTCCATCACAGAATAACGGCACATCACTAACGCATGCCGATTATGACATGTGTTAGCGATGCGCTACATAATTGCAGTCAATGGGTGCACTAACGGATCCGTTACATAGCGTTAGTGCCGCTTTGTGACGGATTCCGTTAGCGGACTGCCATTAACGCAATGTGAATGTAGAAAAGCCGCGGAGACACCATCACGTGTTTCTCAACGCAAGCAATAAATAGCCAGGTCATTCACCGGGAAGGAACAACCACGGGAAGGGCAGCATCCAAAAGGAAAACCACCTATGCCAAAACATGGTATCCATCCAGACAGCTGTTTCGGGGTATTTGCCTCTCATCAGTGTGGAGTAGGAAACTGGCTATTAGGAGCAGTGCCTAGAAGGGCAGGTTTACATTGGGCAATGACCGGGAAGAAATGGACATCATGGCCATTTTGACACTGCTGAGATAGAGTACACTGCTACTTTCATCTGCACACAATTAGGCTATGTGCACATGTTCAGGAAAGTGTGCAGAATTTTCCTGAGCAAATCCGGACTACTTTCGCAGGAAATCCGCACGTGTATTTTTCGCGTTTTTTGCGGATTTTTCACGTTTTTTTTCCAGAGGTTCCCAATGCAATAATATAGCAGCAAATCCACGCAAAATTAATGAACATGCTGCGTTTTTTTCCGCTATGCGTTTATATCACGGAAAAAAGCAACATGTGCACAAAAAATGAGGAATGCATTAAAAATGATGGGATGCTTAATGTAAGCGTTTTTGCAGTGGAAAACTGCAAAAAAAAAAAAAAAAAGAAAGAAAAACGCTAAATATCCGGAATGTGTGCACATAGCCTAAATCTGGGGAGAAGGGTTTGCAATTTAGCAGCTAGATTGTGGCCCGATTCTAACGCATCGGGTATTCTAGAATATGCATGTCCCCGTAGTATATGGACAATGATGATTCCAGAATTCGCGGCAGACTGTGCCGTCGCTGATTGGTCGAGGCAACCTTTATGACATCATCGTCGCCATGGCAACCATTATGACATCTACGTCGATACTGTGCCCATCGCTGATTGGTCGAGGCAAATTCGCGGCAGACAGTGCCCGTCGCTGATTCGTCGAGGCAACCTTTATGACATCATCGTCGCCATGCTGTGCCCGTCGCTGATATATATTCATATAGCGCTAGATAGCAGAAAGGCCGGTAATTCAATTGCCGGCTTTTGCTATCTTCTTCCCAAACCCGACATGATGAGACATGGTTTACACACAGTAAACCTTTTCATATCCCTTTTTTTTTGCAAATTCCTCACTACTAATGTTAGAAGTGTGTGTGTGCAAAATTTGGTGGATCTAGCTGTTAAAAGGGTTAAATCGCGGAAAAAAACTGGTGTGGGCTCCCGCACAATTTTCTCTGCCAGAGTTGGAAAGCCAGTGACTGAGGGAAGATATTAATAGCCTAGAGAGGGATCATGGATATTGGCCCCCCTGGCTAAAAACATCTGCCCCCAGCCACCCCAGAAAAGGCACATCTGAAAGATGCGCCTATTCTGGCACTTAGTCTCTCTCTTCCCACTCCCGTGTAGCGGTGGGATATTGGGTAATAAGGGGTTAATGTCACCTTGCTATTGTAAAGTGACATTAAGCCTGATTAATAATGGAGAGATGTCAATAAGACACCTATCCATTATTAATCCAATAGTAGTAAATGGTTAATAAAACACACACACATTATGGAAAAAGTATTTTAATGAATTAACCCCTTACCGGCATCGGACGTACTATACCGTCCGATGCCGGCTCCCCTGCTTTGATGCAGGGCTCCGCGGTGAGCCCGCACCAAAGCCGGGACATGTCAGCTGTTTTGAACAGCTGACATGTGCCCGTAATAGGCGCGGGCAGAATCGCGATCTGCCCGCACCTATTAACTAGTTAAATGCCGCTGTCAAACGCAGACAGCGGCATTTAACTACCGCTTCCGGCCGGGCGGCCGGAAATTACGTCATCGCCGACCCCCGTCACATGATCGGGGGTCGGCGATGCTTGTGAATGGTAACCATAGAGGTCCTTGAGACCTCTATGGTTACTGATTGCCCGTCGCTGTGAGCGCCACCCTGTGGTCGGCGCTCACAGCACACGTGCAATTCTGCTACATAGCAGCGATCAGCAGATCGCTGCTATGTAGCAGAGCCGATCGTGCTGTGCCTGCTTCTAGCCTCCCATGGAGGCTATTGAAGCATGGCAAAAGTTAAAAAAAAAAAGTTTAAAAAAATGTGAAAAAAATAAAAAAAACATAAAAGTTTAAATCACCCCCCTTTCGCCCCAATCAAAATAAATCAATAAAAAAAATATCAAATCTACGCATATTTGGTATCGCCGCGCTCAGAATCGCCCGATCTATCAATTAAAAAAAAGTATTAACCTGATCGCTAAACAGCGTAGCGGGAAAAAAATTTGAAACGCCAGAATTACGTTTTTTTGGTCGCCGCGACATTGCATTAAAATGCAATAACGGGCGATCAAAAGAACGTATCTGCTATCATTAAAAACGTCATCTCGGCACGCAAAAAATAAGCCCTCAACTGACCCCAGATGATGAAAAATGGAGACGCTACGAGTATCGGAAAATGGCGCAATTTTTTTTTTTTTTTTTTTTTTTTTAGCAAAGTTTGGAATTTTTTTTCACCACTTAGATAAAAAATAACCTAGTCATATTTGGTGTCTATGAACTCGTAATGACCTGGAGAATCATAATGGCAGGTCATTTTTAGCATTTAGTGAACCTAGCAAAAAAGCCAAACAAAAAACCAATGTGGGATTGCACTTTTTTTGCAATTTCACCGCACTTGGAATTTTTTTCCCGTTTTCTAGTACACGACATGCTAAAACCAATGATGTCGTTCAAAAGTACAACTCGTCCCGCAAAAAATAAGCCCTCACATGGCCAAATTGACGGAAAAATAAAAAAGTTATGGCTCTGGGAAGGAGGGGAGCGAAAAACGAACACGGAAAAACGAAAAATCCCCCGGTCATGAAGGGGTTAAAGACACAGGGTGTTGTAATAGTTTATTATACTCTTAATCCAAATGACGACCCTCGCTCTGTAAAAAAAGGAAAAATAAAAAAACAACAATATCCCATACATTTCCGGAGCTCAGTCATGTCCCACGATGTAAAGCCATCTGAAGGGGTTAAATAATTTTACAAGCAGGAGCTCTGCTAATGCAGTCGTGCTCCTGCCTGTAAAAGCTGGGGAATGAATGGAAGCAGGTTAATGTAGCTACCTAGACTTGCGGTGCTGATCCCCCTGCTGGCATAACCTCATATGAACTGGAGCGTGAGAAAATATCAATATCCAAATCTACCATAAAGAGAAGACTGCATGAAAGTAAATACAGAGGGTTCACTGCATGGTGCAAGCCACTCATAAGCATCAAGAATAAAAAGGCTAGACTGGACTTTGCTAAAAACATCTAAAAAAGCCAGCACAGTTCTGGAAGAACATTCTTTGGACAGATGAAACCAAGATCAACCTCTACCAGAATGATGGAAAGAGAAAAGTATGGCGAAAGCATGGTACAGCTCATGATCCAAAGCATACCACATCATCTGTAAAACACGGCGGAGGCAGTGTGATGGCTTGGGCATGCATGGCTGCCAGTGGCACTGGGTCACTAGTATTTATTGATGATGTGACACAGGACAGAAGCAGCCAAATGAATTCTGAGGTATTCAGAGCCATACTGTGTGCTCAGATCCAGCCAAATGCAGCCAAACTGATTGTCCATCTGTAGTATGAAACGACGACCAATGATCCAAAACATAAAGCCACAGCAACCCAGGAGTTTATTAAAGCAAAGAAGTGGAATATTCTTGAATGGCCAAGTCAGTCACCTGATATCAACCCAATTGAGCATGCATTTCACTTGTTAAAGTCTAAACTTCAGACAGAAAGGCCCACAAACAAATAGCAACTGAAAGGGTTTTCAACCAAGTACTAGAAATGAATATTTTATTTAAAATTATTTAATCTGTCCAATTACTTTTGGTCCATTTAAAAACAGGGTGGCACATGTTAAGGAGCTGAAACTCCTAAACCCTTCATCCAATTTTAATGTGAATACCCTCAAATGAAAGCTGAAAGTCTGAACTTCAACTGCATCTGAATTGTTTTGTTTAAAATTCATTGTGGTAATGTCTATAACCAAAATTAGAAAAATGTTGTCTATGTCCAAATATATATGGACTTAACTGTATATCCTTTTCATTGCTTCCACATAGTATGATGCCTCCCCACATTGGATGCATCCCAGTTCAGAGTGTAATATCTTTCAACATTGCAATATGTTCCCAAAACATAGTATAATGCCCCTAGAGTGCCCCCTTAACACACAGTATCATGGCCCTAGAGTACATAATCTCACACACAGTATGATACTCCACAGTGCCTCCTAAGAGTATAATGCCTCTGTGGTGCATTCCCCCACACAGTATGACACCCCACAGTGCAGTCACCCACACAGAATGATGCCTCAAAAGTGTATTCCCCCCTCTAGTAAAATGCTTCTACACAAAGTATAATGTCTTAAGGTGTCCCCCATCCCACACACTGTATAAAACACGACCATTCCATTCTAAATTGTGCAAAAAAAAAAAACCTTCACCTATTTCTATTCCCTTTTGGGAGAACAGGTCTCATGCCCTGCACGACGCAGAGGGCACACGCTGAATAGTGAAGCAGGAACCTGAAAGCTGCTTGACCACTGTATTAACGTCTGTCTGTATTCTTAGGATGCAGGTTCAGCTGGAACTGTTATATACCGATGATCTCCTGGGACAGCTTCCTAAATCTGGGACTGTCCTACTGGTTGGAAGTATGATGTTTATTTATTTGGATTTTGCATCAATATATACTTTCACCTACAAAATTCTAAGGTCAAGTTCACACATCACATATTTGTGTCGTATTTGAAAAGAGTGAAAACCACAGCAGAATCTGCAATGCAATCTGCAAGGAACACATGTGGATTCATTGCGATTTCGGCATGAATTTCAAACTAAATCTGAAGCAGAAGTTTTCGGCAATGTGTGAATAAGCCTAATTATTTTCATTATTACACTTTAAACATTTTCTGGGTCAAAGGTCTTTGAGGTGTGCATCGTAACTGGAAAAGCACAGCCCTAAAATGCATCAAATAGAAACAAAATGTTTTCCAGTTAGTGTTTGACCTTCAACAACAGAAATTGAACACGAGTCAAAAGTTTTTCAGTTGATGGGCATCCTTCATACCTTCAAACCTCTTGTAATTTATGGTAGAAATGTATATTGCATTTCCCATTAAAAGGGTTGTTCAAGTTTGTCACAAAAGTCTGCAGTCACTGTGAAAGTTCTCCGATGCCAACACCAGTCAGTCATGTGACCACAATTATGCAGTGTGCACACATTCCAAATTAGACGTGTGTGGCTTCACTTAATACAAATTGAGTGAGGCCGTGCACGCCTACTTGAAATGTGGCTGGGGGTTTGCAAATCAGAAACCTGCAGTCACATGACAGCCGGTCTTGCTGCTGGCGCTGGAGAATCCTGACATTGTGTGCTGGATGCAAGGTGAGGGTTCACAAGTCTGGCATCACAAGGGGTGACTACAGACTTTATTGACAAACCTGGACAATGCCTTTAAAGTGGTTGTCCAGCCTTAGGTTACAGGTCTGCTGTCACTTTATGTGACTGCAGACTTGTGAATCCTCACGCAATACACACTGCATACTCAGGGTCAGATGAGCGCCCACTCCCGATGCTGGCATATTCTCTAACGCAAGGAACTCATTATGCATACTGCCGGCCACATTCCAACTATACTTGTCCAGCCTAGCTCAATAAGGGTGTGTTAAGCGAGGAAGCGCCCATCTATTTGAGACGTGACCACATGTATGCAAATCACATACTTGCAGTCACACACTCACTGCTGGCACACTGCGCACTGTGAGAATTCACAAGTCTGCAGTCACATAGAGTGACTGGTAATCTATGGCAGGACAAACCCTTTAAGTATAATAGTAATTTAGTTTTACTGCAATTAAAAAAAAGTCTCAAAAAAGATTCAAAGTTTTTAAACGTATAAAAAGAATTGCCAAATGTGGAAGTAGAGTATCCAATGGCAAGCTCTTTATCTACTTTTTAAGTTACAAAAATATATGAGGACAAGTACGGCATATTAGAGTTTCATAATAAAAGCAACTTGCTACATTCTTACTAATGGTAGCAGTTTAATTTAGCATAAGTGTGGCACAGGCATGTATGAGGTGTGGCTCGCATGGGCAGCATAGCATGTGCATTTGAGTCAATCAGTTAAAGTGAAATGCATACAGTGCTCAGGTGCAAGGCCGACACAAAATAATCTGATAATGAGTCCACTTCAAAAATCAGCGCTAAGTGGAGTCAGGACAGAGCTTTACCACATTTGGTGCCATTTAGAAGTACATTCTGTACACCTGGCAGTCACACAGGAGACGCTTGCTCGATTTACAAAGCAGGAGCATGAAGGCAACAAGCTTGCTCTGTCATTGCCGGAGTGTACAGCGAAGCACTTCAGGACCCCTGGCTAGTCGTGCACTTACTGCATACAAGTGCTCAATTACTGCAGCTCTTTCCAACAATTATGGAGCATTACAGGTAGTTCAGTCAGAAAACAACCCAAAAACAGTGTGCCCCTTTCCCCTTTCTATCCAAGGAACAATGTTCTATCACTTTTCTAACTGAATTAAATGCCTTGAAAAGCACTAAAGGCTTTGTTCCCCAATTCCTGCCCAGCACCCCTTAAGTAAAACCTTAAGAAACTCTCATAGAATTGTTAGTCGACTATTGTAATTTTTGCTTTAGTTTTTGCAAATATACTTTATGTAGTGTATCAAAATTAAGCAACTGACAAATGTTATTAAAGTACTTTTATTACTTCTTGCAAAAAAACAACAACACATTCATGACAGAATCGGGGAAAAAATTCAAAAAAACGATTCATAAGAAAACCCTCACCTATAAATTGCCATGGTGGCTGTCTGGTGGTGTAGGGGGATGAGCATGTTGTCCCCTTGAGAAGCCTTCATGTAATGTTACATATTGTAATGCGTAGTGTGTACTGTGTGATACGTAATGTTATGTGAAGTTAAGTATGATGGAGGAATCAAAATGGCAAAAATGTTGTCATAGTCTGCTCAGCAACAGACTGTGAGTAGCGTAAGATGGAGTTACGTGCAGAGAGGGAAGGCCACGCAGCAGGATCAGAAAGAACTTGCTGGTAGTTAGTCTTGGGCAGTTTAATTTTAAATGGTGGTCTCCTTTCATGAACTGGTTAACATCTTGTCTTGGCCAACCAGTGTCATCAGCTATATGCGGCCTGCATGGGCGTATCGTCCACAAGACACAAGTCCACACACCCTCCCAGATTCCCACCTTCATGTAACATGCGGGGGCACAAGAGAGGAGAACCTCACCCATGGACAACGTCCTGCGCCACATTACAGTTGCACATGGTGGCTGTATGGTTGCTTAGTGGAAAGCCATAACATTCTAAGCAATTTGTGTGTGCCCAGCTCCCACTCTAGATATATCAACCATAAAGCAGACCTATAAGTCCAACACATATGCACAGTGATATATATATATATATATATATATATATATATTTTAGTTATTTGGCATTTGGTGTTTATGGCATTCATTGAATGAATGACTCGTTAAAGGGTTTATCAAGGACGATTGTGCTTTTTTCTTATAGGGCTAAGAACTTCGAGGCCGGTAGTTGCTACCTACCTGCTTGTTCTATCTGTCGTGGATTACTGATGTCATGTCAACAGAGCATACCAGAAGAGGGAGAGCTACCCTGTTGATGTGGGGTCAAATGAAGCAGCAGAATCACCGGCAGGTCCGTGAGCGCTCTAGCTAGCAGAGATTGGTGCCAGGCAGAACAAGCAGATAATCAACCCACTTGGCTCAAATCTATATATATAATTGTCTAAGGGTTTTTCTGTCTGTCTGTCTGTCTGTCCTGGAAATCCCGCGTCTCTGATTGGTCGAGGCCGTGCCAGCGACGGGCACAGCATGGCGACGACGATGTCATAAAGGTTGCCTCGACCAATCAGCGATGGGCACAGTCTGCTGCAAATTCGCCTCGACCAATCAGCGACGGGCACAGTATCGACATAGATGTCATAATGGTTGTCATGGCGATGATGATGTCATAAAGGTTGCCTCGACCAATCAGCAACGGGCACAGTCTGCCGCAAATTCTGGAATCATCATTGTCCATGCATATTCTAGAATACCCGATGTGTTAGAATCAGGCCACAATCTAGTAGGTAATAAGAGTCATCACTTCCAATATGATTATATCCAATGTGAACACTTGTAACTGTTTAAATACATTAGAGACAAGAGGAATTCCAGCAGCAGGCAAATCCGGCAAAAACTTCCAAGCATTTCTTAAAATCCGCAATTTAACCTCACCCACCACCACTTGTGAGGTTAAAAGGTCTTGTAGATTCGTTTCAGGTACATGTCTTTAATCATTGCACTAGGCAAACTAATAAAACAGCGTGTTTTGTCAGATCCTGGACATACCAGCTGACCTAGTAGGACCAATTCCTGAGGAGACTCCGAGCACAGGTGAGGTGTACTCATAATGATAGACCAGATATTGTCTGACAGTCATCCCTAGTGGTGATCGTGTTCTACGTATATTCATCCACTATGCTTCTCTTTTTATTAGGTTTTTCTTATGGTCACCCTCTCTATGAAATTGTTCAACCCCTTCAATACCTCTTATTCTAAAGGGAGAAACATCACCATGATGCACTGTCGCAAAATGCTTTAATGCAGAACTTTTAAAAATGTATTTATTCACTGCATCTGACAAGTGTCTCCTTATCCTGATTTTTTCATATTGTAAATTTCCATAGGTGTATATGTAATGAAATAAACTATATATGTGCTATTGCAATTAATGTAGGTGTTTATGACACATTTTTTATTTAGGGGAAGAAAAACTTTTAGTATTCTGCATATATTTGCAGCATGTGCAAACGGTGTGTCCACACTTACATGACCATTTAGATACAGACTCGGTGAGAGAATACCTCCTATTGTGGAGCTTTTCTGGCTACAAACCGAACTGGTTTAGATGAAATAGACTTTAGTTTTTTATCTTGAAAAAGTATAGGGATGTGTTCTCTAAGAAATGAGCTAATCGCTAAATACATTACAGCACGCCATCTTATCTTGTTTTCTGTATCATGTATGTTTATTCCCGAATTTTATATGTTTTTGACCAAATTGTACTATTACATTGTGAACCACTAGAGTATTATTTTTTTTTTTTTTTTGAGTCTTGTACTATATAGGATATAAAAAATGGCAGGTAGTTAGCAACTATCTGCCTGTAAGTTCTTGGCCTCATCAGTAAAATAAATACAAAAGTCCCAGACAACCCCTTTAACTTTACTATATGAATGAGTACAATTATTGCAAGTTTTTTTATACATGCCTCAAACCTTTGAATTACCATTTTCACTTTTCTTTTTTTTTTTTGGATGACTAGTACACCTGACCATGCTACAATACTTCTTTATTGCATTCTATTATGCCTGTCAGGGTTATGCTAAAAGGCATCTCACATCCTAACTCTAAATGGCCATGATAGGTGTCACACATGACAGATCTGGGAGGCATTGATAAGCCCCAGACAGCATTGACAACCCATTGCAACCCACAATCACGTCATAGTTTGGGGTGATGGGGGGACATAAGGAACCCCCTTCCTCTGCCTAACAGTTTATATGTTCTGCTTAACCTGGGCAACTAAATGACCATGATGCTAGGATCTGAATTTTCTCAATTCCATGCAATTGCAGTAATGTAAGCGGTTATATATAGCGGACACCCACTGAGGATGGCGCAATCACAACTTTTGTAAATTATCACAACATAAAAAGCAGAACATTTCACTTACATTCTCATGTGCAAGCAACACAAAAACCAAACTGTTATAAAAGGTGTCACATTATATTTGATGAAAAATATATTTGTACAGTGCATAATGTATTCCTTCCAAATACCTTACAAAGGATTCCATTTTGTGTTTAGGAAACGATATTCTGCCAGCTAAATAGGAAAGGATTCTTTACAGATAGAGCAGTTGGACTGTGGAATGCCCGACCACAGGAGGTAGTAATAGCAGACACTATATCAGCATTTACAAATAGCATTGTGGGTTATAAATAATTCAGTGATAAAGAATGTATAACTGGTAGAGAAAGGTTGAAGTTGATGGAGTCTTTGTTGCATTTTGCAGTGAGAAATAAGTATTTGATCCCTCTGGCAAACAAGACTTAATACTTGGTGGCAAAACCCTTACTGGCAAGCACAGCAGTCAGATGTTTTTTATAATTGACAAAGAGGTTTGCACACGTGCCAGGAGGATTTTTGGTCCACTCCTCTTTGCAGATCGACTCTAAATCATTAACATTTTGAGGTTGTTGCTTGTCGGTAATTCGGAGCTTCAACTCCCTCCATAAGTTTTCTATGGGATTAAGGTCTGGAGACTGGCTAGGCCACTCCATGACCTTAATGTGCTTCTTTTTGAGCCACTCCTTTGTTGCCTTAACTGTATGTTTTGGGTCATTGTCTTGCTGGAAGACCCAGCCATGACCCATTTTTAATGTCCTGGCTGTGGCAAGGAGGTTGTTACTCAGGATTTTACAGTACATGGCTCAATCCATTCTCCCATTGATGCGGTGAAGCAGTCCTGTGCCCTTGGCAGAAAAACACACCCAAAACATAATGTTTCCACCTCTATGCTTGACAGTGGGGATAATGTTCTTTGGCTCATAGGCAGTATTTCTCTTCCTCCAAACATGGCGAGTTGAGTTAATGCCAAAGACATCAATTTTTGTCTCATCTGACCACAGCTCCTTCTCCCAATCACTCACAGAATCATCCAGGTGTTCATTGGCAAACTTCAGATGGACCTGCACATGTACCTTCTTGAGCGGGGACTGTTATGACCTGGTGGTTAGGAGCACCCGGAATGACCTGATAGTTAAAACTCACACAGGACAAGCTCTGGGATGTGGGAGCTCTGCTGACCGCAATCCCTAATCCTATCACACACACTAGAAATAGCCGTGGAGCGCTCCTGACGCTCCCTAGGTGCCTCGTCACAGCCTAAGAGCTAGCTAGCCCTAGAGATAGAAAATAAAGCCTACCTTGCCTCAGAGAAATTTCCCAAAGGAAAAAGCAGCCCCCCACATATATTGACTGTGAGTAAAGATGAAAGTCACAAGCACAGAAATAAAACAGGTTTCAGCAAAGGAAGGCCAGACTTACTAAATAGACAGAGGATAGGAAAGGTAGCTTTGCGATCAGCACAAAAAACTACAAAAGACCACGCAGAGTGTGCAAAAAAGACCTCCGCACCGACTAACGGTGCGGAGATGCCACTCTGCATCCCAGAGCTTCCAGCTAGCAAGACAAAATCATGATATCCAGCTGGACAAGAAAACAATGAACGAATTAGATACTATCAGGAACTTAGCTTCTGCAGGAGTAGACAGGTCACCAGAAAGATCCAAGAGCGAACTGAACCAATGCAGAAACATTGACAGCTGGCATGGAGTAACGATCTAAGTGGAGTTAAATAGAGCAGCCAACCAAAGGATAAACCACGTCACCTGTGTAAGAAACCTCAGAAGCAGCAGCTCCACTCACAGCCACCAGAGGGAGCCCACGGACAGAACTCACCGACGTACCATTCACGACCACAGGAGGGAGCTCGACAACATAATTCACAACAGGGGACCTTGCGGGCACTGCAGGATTTTAAACCTTTACGGCGTAATATGTTAGCAATGGTTTTCTTAGTGACTGTGGTCCCAGCTGCCTTGAGATCATTACCAAGTTCCCCCATGTAGTTTTAGGCTGATCTCTCTCCTTCCTCATGATCAAGGATACTCCACAAGGTGAGATTTTGCATGGTGACCCAGATCGATGTCGACAGTCAACAGTTGTCTCCTTCTCACCCAGCGTCTTACTTATTGTTGTCCATTCCAGCTTTGTGCAGGTCTATGATCTTGTCCCTGACATCCTTATAAAGCTCTTTGGTCTTGACAAGGTTGTAGAGGTTAGAGTCTGTCTGATTAATTGAGTCTGTGAACAGGAGTCTTGTATAAAGGGGACCATGTAAGACAGCTGTCTTTAGTGCAGGTAACAAGTTGATTAAGAGCACCTAACTGATCTGCAGGAGCCAGAACTCTTAATGGTTGGTAATGGATCATATACTTATTTCTATTATTTCAAAATGCAAATAAATTTATATAATTTATACAAAGTGACTTTCTAGATTTTATGTTTGCTATTCTATCTCTCAATGTTAAAATTAGCCTGCCCTTAAAATTATAGATTGCTCATCAGTGGGCAAATTTACAAAATCAGCAAGGGATCAAATACTTATTTCCCCCACTGTATGTAACCAACTTAAAACTAATAATTTCTTAATAAACTCAATATGAAAGAAACCTGACATGTTTATCATGTGTCAGATAATTTATGGAGCATTAATTTTTGGTGGAATGATTACTAATATCAGAACAAATTGTTCATATTTTTAGCCTTTTTTCCCATTACTGTGATCAACATTAGAATTATAAATGAGGTTACAAATTAATCTTCGGTTTGGTAATTTTGGTAGAATATTGCGTGACACTCCCATATTATTAGTTGTACATGATAATAGATGATGTGGGTATCTTTATTCCCTCGGTCTGTGCTTTGCGCGGAGTGACTGTTCTGCAAGAAGGGATTGCTTGTCCCTTTCCTGAATCTTGATTTATTTTTGTCTGGGACTAAGATGATTTGTTTTCTGTGGACTGGGAACAAGCATGTGTATTAATGATCAATTTCTCAAGTAGCACATTAATTCCTAAAAAAAAAAAAGAAAAATGTCATTGAAGCTTAAATACTAATATGCATTTGGTTAATTAAAAGAGCCAGAATTAGTTATAAGCACGGTTAGCTCTAAGAGCCAACGACAGGGAGAGTGGAATATTTCAGTCAGCTTATGGATGACTATAAGAACATTAAATATGAACTAGCTGATAATATGCAAAATTAGGATTACAACAGTGGCATTTTAAACGTTCATTTAATGGCAAGAGATTAATGAGATAGGCCAAGTTTAGAAGATGAAACTTTGCTAATACATGGAGTACAGGTCTTCTTCCCAGTTCTGTCCTAACCAAATGCACAATTATTAATAACTTTCACCTAAAATATATTACCAGTTGTGGTTGTACTCCATTTTAGCCTTGTTTTTAACTACCATATGGCATAATCTTGCAGTATGTTTTATTATAATATGTAGTGATTTTTAATATTTTAGTTTCTAAATTACGGTAATACTTTGCGAGTCTTTTCTATTGACCACACCTGTATTCATACATATAAATGAGATCTACACCTATCTTTTTTTGTGATCTAAGTAAGCCCAACTTTTCCATCCTCTCATAATATGAAAGGCCTCCATTCTGCGTAATATAGGAGACGCCTCAATCCCGTGTAACTATCTAGTTTGAACTGATTCCAACTTCTGAATATCCTATTTAAAATGTGGAGCTCAAAACTGAATCCCATATACAAGATATGGCCTTCAAAGTAATTTATAGAATAATAATAATACATTGGGATCTCGGGATTTTCTCTCTCTTTTTATTCATCCCAAAATCCTGTTTACTTTTGCATCTACTGCCTGTCAAAGAACAAATTATCCAAATGTTACCCATGAGAAAAACACAGGCTTAAAAGACCCAAATGCATGTCTACAGTCTCACAACCAAAAGCTTAATTCTATGTCCAAAATAAGTTGTAAAAAGGAATTAAGAAAACTAAAACCCTTAACTTCTTAGTGACAGAGCCAATTTGGTACTTAATGACCAGGCCAATTTTTACAATTCTGAACATTGTCACTTTATGAGGTAATAGCTCTGGAACGCTTCAAGTATCCCAGTGATTCTGAGATTGTTTCTTCGTGACATATTGTACTTCATGTTAGTGGAAAAATTTATTTGATATAACTTGTGCTTATTTAAGAAAAAAAAACCTGAAATTTGACAAACATTTTTTTTGTTAGGACGTTATAAGGGTTAAAAGTTTACCAGTGATGTCTGATTTTTCCAACAACAGTTACAAAACCATTTTTTTAGGCACCACCTGACATTTGAAATGAGTTTGGGGGGTCAATATAACAGAAAATACCCAAAAGTGACACCATTCTAAAAACTGCACACCTCAAAGTGCGCAAAACCACATTCAAGAAGTTTATTAACCCTTCAGGTGCTTCTCAAGCACTAAAGCAATGTGGAAAGAAAAAAATGAACGTTTTACTTTTTTCACCATAAATTGACTTTGGACCCAATTTTTTTTATTTTCACAAGGGTATCAGAAGAAAATGGACCACACAATGTGATGTACAATTTCTCCTGAGTATGCTGATATCCCGTATGTGGGGGAAAGCCACTGGGCGCATGGCAGGGCTCAGAAAGGAGCTTTGACTTTTTGAACGCAAAATTGGCTGGAATCAATGGTGGCGCCATGTTGCATTTGGAGACCCCCTGATGTACCTAAACAGTGGAACCCCCCAATTCTAACTCCAACCCTAACCCCAACACACCCCCAACCCTGGTCGCCACCCCAACCACAACCCTAACCAAAAGCCTAACCCTAACACACCCATAACCCTAATCTCAACCCTAACCATAATCCCAACCAAAGCCACAACCCTAACTTTATCCCAACCTTAACTTTATCCCAACCCTCACCCTAGCCCCAACCGTAGCTTTAGCCGAACCCTAACTCACTTTAACCCAACCATAAATGTAGCTTTAGTCCAACTCTAACCCTTGCTTTAGCCCAAGCCTAACCCTAGCTTTAGCCAAACCCTAACCGTAGCTTTAGACTAACCCTAGCCCTAGCCCAAACCTAACCCTAGCTTTAGCCCAACTTACCTTAGCCCGACTCTAACCCTAATGGAAAAATAGAAATAAATATATTTTTTCTGTCATTATTTTTACCTAAGTAAGGGAGTGATAAAGGGGAATTATTTACTACCCTATTACTAGGGTCTATCACAGTGATCAAAATGAACCAATAGTAAAAATTTCCTATTGTTTCCCGGTGCCAGCAGACAGATCTCGGCAGGTGCACTGTGCATGCGCCCACCATTTTCATACCGGAAAAAGATGTCGGTGGCCCAAAGGACTTCATGGTGGACTTCACAGGGGGTTGCAGGGACATCGGAGGTGCCAGGGGGATCAAGGGACTCCATTTCTCTCTCCTCTGTTGTGCGATCACATCAGAGGAGAGAAATTAAATGGGAAATCAGACTTTTTTGTGGTCGCCGTTATTCCGTTAACCCCTTCATGACCCAGCCTATTTTGACTTTAATGACCTGGCCGTTTTTTGCAATTCTGACCAGTGTCCCTTTATGAGGTAATAACTCGGGAACGCTTCAACGGATCCTAACGGTTCTGAGAATGTTTTTTCGTGACATATTGGGCTTCATGATAGTGGTAAATTTAGGTCAATAATTTTTGCGTTTATTTGTGAAAAAAAATGAAATTTGGCTAAAATTTTGAAAATTTTGCAATTTTCAAATTTTGAATTTTTATTCTGTTAAACCAGAGAGTTATGTGACACAAAATAGTTAATAAATAACATTACCCACATGTCTACTTTACATCAGCACAATTTTTGAAACAATATTTTTTTGCAAGGAAGTTATAAGGGTTAAAATTTGACCAGCGATTTCTCATTTTTACAAGGAAATTTACAAAACCATTTTTTTAGGGACCACCTCACATTTGAAGTCAGTTTGAGGGGTATGTATGGCTGAAAATACCCAAAAGTGACACCATTCTAAAAACTGCACCCCTCAAGGTACTCAAAACCACATTCAAGAAGTTTATTAACCCTTCAGGTGCTTCACACAGAAGGAAAAAATGAACATTTAACTTTTTAGTCACAAAAATGATCTTTTAGCAACAATTTTTTTTATTTTCCCAAGGGTAAAAAGAGAAACTGGACCCCAAAAGTTATTGTACAATTTGTTCTGAGTACACCGATACCCCATATGTGGTGGGGAACTGTTGTGAGTTCTGTTTTTGGGCTCCCTCTGGTGGTTACTGATGGTACTGGGTGACTTGTCTTTCCTGGGTTTCTGGGTTCCACCTGTTCCATCAGCATATGGGAGTTTCCTATTTAACCTGGCTTTGCTGGCATTTCCTCGCCGGTTATCAATGTATCCAGTGTGTCTTGTTACCTCTGCTCCCTGCTCCTAGAACCTTCTGGTCAAGCTAAGTTTGGATTTTCCTGTTTTGGTGTTTTGCTTTATTTGGTTTTTAGTCCAGCCTGCAGATATTTGATGCTTGCTGCTGGTTGCTCTAGTGGGCTGAAATTGCTCCTCATGTACCATGAGTTGGCACATGAGTTCAAGTAATTTCAGGATGGTTTTTTGAAGGGTTTTTCGCTGACCGCACAGTTCACTTTTGTATCCTCTGCTATCTAGCTTTAGCGGGCCTCATTTTGCTGAAACTGTTTTCATACTGCGTATGTGCTTTCCTCTCATTTCACCGTCATTATATGTGGGGGGCTGCTATTTCTGTGGGGGATTTCTCTGGAGGCAAGAGAGGTCTGTGTTTCTACTAATAGGGGAAGTTAGATCTTCGGCTGGAGCGAGACATCTAGGATCATCGTAGGCACGTTCCCCGGCTACTTTTATTTGTGTGTTAGGTTCAGGGTCGCGGTCAGCTCAGGTTCCATCGCCCTAGAGCTTGTTTGTATCTGTGCTTGTCCTTTGGTGATCCCCTGCCATTGGGATCATGACAGTATAACCGGCCCACAAAGTGTTAATTGTATTGGCTGAAGTAGGAGGATAAGTAGTCTGAGGAAGTTTTTTTTTTTTTTTTTTCCCTTCTCTTTCCCTCAGAGTTTGCTGCCTAGCCTTATTGCAGCCTGGCTACTTCCTCCTCCTCTTAATCTTTGAATGGCTCTGATCCCAGCTGTTTATCATGGACGTCCAGAGTTTGGCTTCCAGCCTGAATAATCTTGCCACTAAGGTTCAAAACATACAGGATTTTGCTGTACATGCTCCTATGTCTGAACCTAGAATTCCTGTCCCAGAGTTTTTTTCTGGAGATAGATCTCGTTTTCTGAATTTTAGGAACAATTGCAAGTTGTTTCTTTCTCTGAAATCTCGCTCCTCTGGAGACCCTGCTCAGCAAGTCAAGATAATTATATCTTTCCTGCGGGGTGACCCTCAGGATTGGGCATTTGCATTGGCACCAGGGGACCCTGCGTTGCTTAATGCGGATGCGTTTTTTCTGGCATTGGGTTTGCTCTATGAGGAACCTAACCAAGAGATTCAGGCTGAAAAAGCTTTGTTGGCCCTCTCTCAGGGGCAAGATGAAGCAGAAATTTATTGTCAAAAATTTCGGAAGTGGTCGGTGCTTACTCAGTGGAATGAGTGCGCTCTGGCTGCAAAGTTCAGAGATGGCCTTTCTGAGGCCATTAAAGATGTTATGGTGGGGTTCCCTGCGCCTGCTGGTCTGAATGAGTCTATGACTATGGCTGTTCAGATTGATCGGCGTTTACGGGAGCGCAAACCTGTGCATCATTTGGCGGTGTCGTCTGAACCGTCAACTGAGATAATGCAATGTGATAGAATTCAGTCCAGAAGTGAACGGCAAAAGTATAGGCGGAAAAAAGGGTTGTGCTTTTATTGTGGTGATTCAGCTCATGTTATATCAGCATGCTCTAAACGCACAAAAAAGGTTGATAAGTCTGTTGCCATTAGTACTTTACAGTCTAAGTTCATTCTGTCTGTGACTCTGATTTGTTCATTATCATCCATTTCCGTCGATGCCTATGTGGATTCAGGCGCTGCCCTGAGTCTTATGGATTGGTCATTTGCCAATCGCTGTGGGTTTAGTCTGGAGCCTCTGGAAGTCCCTATTCCTTTGAAGGGAATTGACTCTACACCTTTGGCTATGAATAAACCTCAGTACTGGACACAAGTGACCATGCGTATGACTCCCGTTCATCAGGAGGTGATTCGCTTCCTGGTACTGTATAATTTGCATGATGTTCTAGTACTTGGTCTGCCATGGTTACAAACTCATAATCCAGTCCTTGACTGGAAAAAAATGTCTGTGTTAAGCTGGGGTTGTCAGGGGGTTCATGATGATGCACCTCCAATTTCTATCGCTTCATCTACTCCTTCTGAGATTCCTGTGTTTTTGTCTGACTATCGGGATGTTTTTGAGGAGCCTAAGCTCAGTTCGCTTCCTCCTCACAGGGATTGCGATTGTGCTATAAATTTAATTCCAGGCAGTAAATTTCCTAAAGGTCGTTTGTTCAATCTGTCAGTGCCAGAGCATACTGCTATGCGGGATTATGTTAAGGAGTCCTTGGAAAAGGGACATATCCGTCCATCTTTGTCCCCTTTGGGAGCAGGTTTTTTTTTCGTGGCCAAGAAAGATGGTTCCTTGAGGCCTTGTATAGATTATCGTCTTTTGAATAAGATTACCGTAAAATATCAGTATCCTTTGCCATTGTTGACTGATTTGTTTGCTCGCATTAAGGGGGCTAAATGGTTCACTAAGATTGATCTTCGGGGTGCGTATAATCTTATACGAATAAAGCAAGGTGATGAGTGGAAAACCGCATTTAATACGCCTGAGGGCCATTTTGAGTATTTGGTAATGCCTTTTGGACTGTCTAATGCTCCTTCAGTCTTCCAGTCCTTTATGCACGATATTTTCCGTGAATATCTGGATAAATTTATGATTGTGTATTTGGATGATATTTTGGTTTTTTCTGATGACTGGGAGTCTCATGTTCAGCAGGTCAGGAAGGTGTTTCAGGTCCTGCGGGCCAATTCCTTGTTTGTAAAAGGCTCAAAGTGTCTCTTTGGAGTCCAGAAGATTTCTTTCTTGGGGTATATTTTTTCCCCTTCTACTATTGAGATGGATCCCGTCAAGGTTCAGGCTATTTGTGACTGGACGCAGCCTACATCTCTTAAGAGTCTACAGAAGTTCTTGGGCTTTGCTAATTTCTATCGTCGTTTTATAACTAATTTTTCTAGTGTTGTTAAGCCTTTGACGGATTTGACTAAGAAGGGTGCTGATGTTGCTAATTGGTCTCCTGCGGCTGTGGAGGCCTTTCAGGAACTTAAGCGCCGGTTTTCTTCTGCTCCTGTGTTGCGTCAGCCAGATGTTTCGCTCCCTTTTCAGGTTGAAGTTGATGCTTCCGAGATTGGAGCGGGGGCGGTTTTGTCACAGAGAAGCTCCGATGGCTCAGTGATGAAGCCATGCGCGTTTTTTTCTAGAAAGTTTTCGCCGGCTGAGCGGAATTATGATGTTGGTAATCGGGAACTTTTGGCCATGAAGTGGGCATTTGAGGAGTGGCGTCATTGGCTAGAGGGTGCTAGACATCGTGTGGTGGTCTTGACTGATCACAAAAATTTGATTTACCTTGAGTCTGCCAGGCGTCTGAATCCTAGACAGGCTCGTTGGTCACTGTTTTTCTCTCGTTTCAATTTTGTGGTTTCATATCTGCCAGGTTCAAAGAATGTGAAGGCGGATGCTCTTTCTAGGAGTTTTGTGCCTGACTCCCTTGGAAATTCTGAGCCCTCTGGTATCCTTAGGGATGGGGTGATTTTGTCTGCTGTCTCCCCAGACTTGCGACGTGCTTTGCAGGAGTTTCAGGCGGGTAAACCTGATCGTTGTCCGCCTGAGAGACTGTTTGTTCCGGATAATTGGACCAGTAGAGTCATCTCCGAGGTCCATTCTTCTGCGTTGGCAGGTCATCCTGGAATATTTGGTACTAGAGACTTGGTGGCCAGGTCTTTTTGGTGGCCTTCTTTGTCGAGGGATGTGCATTCTTTTGTGCAGTCTTGTGAGGTTTGTGCTCGGGCTAAGCCTTGCTGTTCTCGGGCCAGTGGATTGTTGTCACCTTTGCCTATCCCGAAGAGGCCTTGGACGCACATTTCCATGGACTTTATTTCGGATCTCCCTGTCTCTCAAAAAATGTCCGTCATCTGGGTTGTGTGTGATCACTTTTCTAAAATGGTTCATCTGGTACCCTTGCCTAAGTTGCCTTCCTCCTCTGAGTTGGTCCCTCTGTTTTTTCAGAATGTGGTTCGTTTGCATGGGATTCCTGAGAACATCGTTTCTGACAGGGGATCCCAGTTTGTGTCTAGATTTTGGCGGACGTTCTGTGCTAAGATGGGCATTGATTTGTCCTTTTCGTCTGCATTCCATCCTCAGACGAATGGCCAGACTGAACGAACTAATCAGACCTTGGAAACTTATTTAAGGTGTTTTGTTTCTGCTGATCAGGATGACTGGGTTACCTTTTTGCCGCTGGCCGAGTTTGCCCTTAATAATCGGGCTAGTTCTGCTACCTTGGTTTCTCCTTTCTTTTGTAATTCGGGGTTTCATCCTCGTTTTTCCTCTGGTCAGGTGGAACCTTCTGATTGTCCTGGAGTGGACATGGTGGTGGATAGGTTGCACCGGATTTGGAGTCATGTGGTGGACAATTTGAAGTTGTCCCAGGAGAGGGCTCAGCAGTTTGCTAATCGCCGTCGCCGCGTGGGTCCTCGACTTCTTGTTGGTGACTTGGTGTGGTTGTCTTCTCGTTTTGTTCCTATGAAGGTCTCTTCTCCTAAGTTCAAGCCTCGGTTCATCGGTCCCCATAGGATCTTGGAAATTCTTAACCCTGTGTCGTTTCGTTTGGATCTCCCGGCATCGTTTGCTATTCATAATGTGTTCCATCGGTCGTTGTTGCGGAAGTATGAGGTACCTGTTGTTCCTTCGCTTGAGCCTCCTGCTCCAGTGCTGGTGGAGGGAGAATTGGAGTATGTTGTGGAGAAGATCTTGGATTCTCGTGTTTCCAGACGGAAACTCCAGTATTTGGTCAAGTGGAAGGGTTATGGTCAGGAGGATAATTCTTGGGTGGTTGCCTCGGATGTTCATGCTGATGATTTGGTTCGCGCTTTTCATAGGGCTCATCCTGGTCGCCCTGGTGGTTCTCGTGAGGGTTCGGTGACCCCTCCTCAAGGGGGGGGTACTGTTGTGAGTTCTGTTTTTGGGCTCCCTCTGGTGGTTACTGATGGTACTGGGTGACTTGTCTTTCCTGGGTTCCACCTGTTCCATCAGCATGTGGGAGTTTCCTATTTAACCTGGCTTTGCTGGCATTTCCTCGCCGGTTATCAATGTATCCAGTGTGTCTTGTTACCTCTGCTCCCTGCTCCTAGAACCTTCTGGTCAAGCTAAGTTTGGATTTTCCTGTTTTGGTGTTTTGCTTTATTTGGTTTTTAGTCCAGCCTGCAGATATTTGATTCTTGCTGCTGGTTGCTCTAGTGGGCTGAAATTGCTCCTCATGTACCATGAGTTGGCACATGAGTTCAAGTAATTTCAGGATGGTTTTTTGAAGGGTTTTTCGCTGACCGCGCAGTTCACTTTTGTATCCTCTGCTATCTAGCTTTAGCGGGCCTCATTTTGCTGAAACTGTTTTCATACTGCGTATGTGCTTTCCTCTCATTTCACCGTCATTATATGTGGGGGGCTGCTATTTCTGTGGGGGATTTCTCTGGAGGCAAGAGAGGTCTGTGTTTCTACTAATAGGGGAAGTTAGATCTTCGGCTGGAGCGAGACGTCTAGGATCATCGTAGGCACGTTCCCCGGCTACTTTTATTTGTGTGTTAGGTTCAGGGTCGCGGTCAGCTCAGGTTCCATCGCCCTAGAGCTGGTTTGTATCTGTGCTTGTCCTTTGGTGATCCCCTGCCATTGGGATCATGACAGGGAACTACTGTTTGGGCGCACGACAGGGCTCGGAAGGGAAGGAGCGCCATTTGACTTTTTCAATGAAAAATTGGCTCCAATCTTTAGCGGACACCATGTCGCGTTTGGAGAGCCCCTGTGTGCCTAAACATTGGAGCTCCCCCACAAGTGACCCCATATTGGAAACTAGACCCCCCAAGTAACTTACCTAGATGCATAGTGAGCATTTTGAACCCCCAGGTGCTTCACAAATTGATCTGTAAAAATGAAAAAGTACTTTTTTTCACAAAAAAAATTTTTTAGCCTCAATTTGTTCATTTCCACATGGGCAACAGGATAAAATGGATCATAAAATGTGTTGGGCAATTTCTCCTGAGTACACCGATACCTCATATGTGGTCACAGACCACTGTTTGTGCACCCGGCAAGGCTCGGAAGGGAAGGAGCGCCATTTGACTTTTGAATGAAAAATTAGCTCCAATCGTTAGCGGACACCATGTCGCGTTTGGAGAGCCCCTGTATGCCTAAACATTGGAGCTCCCCCACATGTGACCCCATTTTGGAAACTAGACCCCCCAAGGAACTTATCTAGATGCATAGTGAGCACATTGAACCCCCAGGTGCTTCACAAATTGATCATTAACAATGAAAAAGTACTTTTTTTTTAACAAAAAAAATATTTTGGCCTCAATTTGTTCATTTCCACATAGGCATCAGGATAAGATGGATCATAAAATATATTGGGCAATTTCTCCGGTGTACACCGATACCTCATATGTGGGGGTAAACCACTGTTTGGGCACACGGCAGGGCTCAGAAGGGAAGGAGCGCCATTTGACTTTTTGGATGAAAAATAAGCTCCAATCGTTAGCTGACACCATGTCGCGTTTGGAGAGCCCCTGTGTGCCTAAACATTTGAGCTCCCCCACATGTGACCCCATTTTGGAAACTAGACCTCCCATGGAACTAACCTAGATGTGTGGTGACCACTTTAATCCCCCAAGTGCTTCACAGAAGTTTACAACGCAGAGCCGTGAAAATAAAAAAATAATTTTTCTTTCCTCAAAATGATGTTTTAGCAAGCAATTTTTTATATTCACAAGGGTAACAGGAAAAATTGGACCCCAATCGTTGTTGCCCAGTTTGTCCTGAGTATGCTGATACCCCATATGTGGGGGTAAACTACTGATTGGGCACACGTCGGGGCTCGGAAGGGAAGTAGTGGCATTTTGAAATGCAGACTTTGATGGAATGGTCTGCGGGCGTCACATTGCATTTGCAGAGCCCCTGATGTGCCTACACAGTAATACCCCCCACAAGTAACCCTATTTTGGAAACTAGACCCCCAAAGGAACTTATCTAGATATGTGGTGAGCACTTTGAACCCCCAAGTGCTTCACAGAAGTTTATAACGCAGAGCCGTGAAAATAAAATAATAATTTTTCTTTCCTCAAAAATGATGTTTTAGCAAGCAGTTTTTTATTTTCACAAGGGTAGCAGGAGAAATTGGACCTCAATATTTGTTACCCTGTTTGTCATGAGTATGCTGGTACCCCATATGTGGGGGTAAACCACTGTATTAGCGCATGTTGGGGCTCGGAAGGGAGGGAGCACTATTTGACTTTTTGAATGCAAGATTGGCTGGAATCAATGGTGGCGCCATGTTGCATTTGGAGACCCCTGATGTGCCTAAACAGTGGAAACCCCTCAATTCTAACTCCAACACTAACCCCAACACACCCCTAACCCTAATCTTAACTCTAGCCATAACCCTAATCACAACCCTAACCCCAATACACCCCTAAACACAGCCCTAACCCCAACACACCCCTAATCCCAACCCTATAATAATAATCTTTATTTTTATATTTTTATATAGCGCTAACATATTCCGCAGCGCTTTACAGGTTGCACACATAATCCTAACCCTAATCCAAACCCTAACCCCAACACACCCCTAACCATAACCCTAACCACAAGCCTAATCTTAACCCTATTTCCAACCCTAGCCCTAATTCCAACCCTAACTCTAATTCCAACCCTAACCCTAAGGCTATGTGCCCACGTTGCGGATTCGTGTGAGATTTTTCCGCACCATTTTTGAAAAATCCGCAGGTAAAAGGCACTGCGTTTTACCTGCGGATTTACCGTGGATTTCCAGTGTTTTTTGTGCAGATTTCACCTGCAGATTCCTATTGAGGAACAGGTGTAAAACGCACAAAGAATTGACATGTTGCGGAAAATACAACAGCGTTCCCGCGCGGTATTTTCCGCACCATGGGCACAGCGGATTTGGTTTTCCATAGATTTACATGGAACTGTAAAGCTGATGGAAAACTGCAACGAATCCGCAGCGGCCAATCCGCTGGAGATCCGCAGCCAAATCCGCACCGTGTTCAGATAGCCTAATTCTAAGGGTATGTGCACACGATGTGGAAAACGCTGCGGATCCACAGCGTTTCTGCCGTTGCGGGTCCGCAGCAGTTTCCCATGAGTTTACAAAAAATGCTGCGGAAAAAACTGCGCGGAAACACAGCTGTTTACATTCCGCACATTTCACTTCTTTCTGCGGATTCCGCAGCGGTTTTACAACTGCTCCAATAGAAAACCTCAGTGAAATCCGCAGAAAAACCACGATAAATCTGCAGCGGTTTTGCACTGCGGATTTATAAAAACCGCTGCGGAAAAATCCGCAGAGGACCAGAATACGTGTGCACATTCCCTAACTCTAACCCTAGTTCTAACTGTAGTGGAAAAAAAAATTTTTTTCTTTATGTTATTATTGTTCCTACCTATGGGGGTGATACAGGGGAGGTTCATTTCCTTTTTTTTTATTTTGATCACTGTGATAGGTTTTATCACAGTGATCAAAATGTACATAAAACGAATCTGCCGGCCGGAAGATGGCGGCGCCCATGGAGAAGACGGACGGACGGACACCGGGGGCCTCGGTAAGTATAAGGGGGGGAGATCAGGGCACGGGGGGCATCGGAGCACAGGGGGGTGGCATAGGAGCACAGGGGGAGCGGATAGGAGGATGGGGGAGCGGAGCACAGGACGGAGGGGAGCGGACCGGACCACAGATCGGTGGCTTGGGGGAGCTTGGGGGGGCATATCAGTGTTTCCAGCCATGGCCGATGATATTGCAGCATCGGCCATAGCTGGATTGTAATATTTCACCAGTTTTTTAGGTGAAATATTACAAATCGCTCAGATTGGCAGTTTCACTTTCAACAGCCAATCAGAGAGATCGTAGCCACGGAGGGGGTGAAGCCACCCCCCTGGGCTGAAGTACCACTCCCCCTGTCCCTGCATTAACCCTTTCACCCGATCTGCAGAGACACGATCTTTCCATGACACCACATAGGCGTCATGGGTCGGATTGGCACCGACTTTCATGACGCCTACGTGGCGTCATGGGTCGGGAAGGGGTTAATTACGGTGATCACAACACTGAGGTCAATATAACTGCCCCGAATCATGTTCTCTCGGGTCTTAGCTACCCTCGGTAGCCGAGACCCCGGAGAAATTCAGACTCTGGGGGGCTATATACTTATTTCTCAGCGCCATTAAAAAGCGGCGCTGTGGCATAAGTACCCTTAACTGCCGCTGTTAAAAGGCGTATCAGCAATTGTTAAAGGATTAAGCTGCATTTACACTGAAAGTGAATGATTTACACAAAAATCTTTTAGTGTAAACAGGCTGCCGATCACCTAATGAACTTTTGTTGTTCATAAACGATCATTGTCCTTTAACAGGACTTGTGCTGCCGAGAATAATAGCAACCAATGCACGCTGAGCAATTACACATCACTCAGTCTGTATCGTTTACTGTTGTCAGCCTGGGTAGGTAGGCTATTAAACAACCACCGACAGGTAAATGTATAAAGATCCGAATAAGAGATTTTGAACCATTCAAACATGAGGGAAAAGTGTTAAAACCCCTTTGCCATTGCAGCACCATCAGTCCACCATGGGAAGCTGAGGCCGGGGGACAGACAGCGGAATGTAAGTATGTACTGTTTGTTTTTTGTTTCATTTACAATGGTAACCAGGGTAAACATCGGGTTACTAAGCATGGCCCTGCGCTTAGTAACCCGATGTTTACCCTGGTTACCAGGGGACTTCGGCATCGTTGGTCGCTGGAGAGCTGTCTGTGTGACAGCTCTCCAGCGACCACACAACGACGAAACAGCGACGCTGCAGCGATCGGCATCGTTGCCTATATCGCTGCAGCGTCGCTTAATGTGACGGTACCTTAAGAACGGCAGGGAGTTTTATCAGGTGTGTACTTTGCTTTTTTACTATTTTATCCCAATTTTTCCTTTGACAAATTTTCTCCTGTTGAAGAAAACCTCTTTAAGGGCCCAGTCAGACAACTATACAACAGGGACAACAATCACATTGAAGACCCCAGACTCGCTGGTGGCTTTCCTTTCATGAGTGTGACAGCATGTATTTCTTTGCAGCTGTCACACTCAGGTCAGCAGAGCCACCGGATAGTCAGAGAATTGCAATGTCATCATCGTCCGTTCGTGAGGAGATGAATAAAGGATGTTGTTGGAATTGTGAGAAAAAAAAGCTGATAACAGACTCCCGATACTTGGAAATCACATCAGTCATCTTTATGCTTCCATGCTTTCTTCTATTGGATGATATTGGGGAAAGAGGGATCAGTCATGTCGATTTAAAATGCCTGATTATTAAAGGGGTTGTCCATCATCTGGGCAAACCTTCTTAAAATAAGTACAACAATTTCTAAAATAAAGATAACATACTCACCTTCTGCACCAATGCAGTTCCAGTGATGTTGCACCACGTGTCCTGGGGCTCCTATTACAATGTTATGCCATGTGAGCTCTGCAGCCAATAAGCGGCCACTATTGGGCTGCTGTGATCTCACCATTTCACTTCCACTTGTCCATAATTCATCTGAAGAAAATGTGCAGCAGACCAATAGTTGCCACTGATTGGCTGCATGGCTCACTTGGCATAACAATGTCACTCGAGCCCCAAGATACCCGATGCTGACATCGCTGGAACGGTACATGTCCAGGAGGTGAGGACAGAGGCGGATTATAATAGGGTCAATCTGGGCGGTAGCCAAGGGCCCAGTGGTTTGGGGGAGCCCTGGGCAACCGCTCAGATTGCCCACCGCCATCAGGACATTACTTCCCTGACTGGCGTATGGGCCCGGTGGGCAGAGGAAGCCCGCATCGGGCCCCGTCACATCTGCTCACTGGGCTCTTACAGGCGCTGCGGCAATTAAACACTATTGATGTGCGGGCGCAATATGCTGGAAAACTCTGGGGGCAATATGCTGGACACACTGGGGGCAATATGCTGGACACACTGGGGCAGATTGCTGGAGACACTGGGGGCAATATGCTGGAGACACTGGGGCAGAATGCTGGACAAACTGGGGGCAATATGCTGGACACACTGGGGGCAATATGCTGGACACATTGAGGGCAATATGCTGGAAACACTGAGGGCAGGATGCTGGACACACTGGGGGCAGGATGCTGGACACACTGGGGGCAGGATGCTGGACACACTGGGGGCAGGATGCTAGAAACATTGGTAGCAGAGATGCTGGACACACTGGGGCAGAATGCTGGACACACTGGGGGCAATGTGCTTAACACACTGGGGCAGGATGATGGGCACACTGGGGGCAGAGATGCTAGACATTGGGGGCAGAGATGCAGGACATTGGGGGCAGAGATGCTGGACACACTGGGGGCAGGACTGGAGACAGATGTTGCAGGATTGGAGACATGGCCAGAATATAGATACGGGGCATGATTGGAGACATGGGGCAGAATCAAAGACATGGGGCAGGATTAGAGACAGATCGTGCAGGATCATGAGGCAGGATAGATACGATGGAGACTGATAGGGCAGGATGGGGAGATCATATGAGGCAGGATGGATACTCATGAGGGCAGGATGGGAGAACATATGGCTGGAGCCAGGAATGAGATACACGGGGCCAGGATGGGGAATATTATTATCATAGGGGCTAATTAAGGGATATTATTACTGCAGTGATGTATTTATTTTATTTTTTGAGGACACTGTTTTAAATGGGGGGCGGTCCTGTACTGTGTAGAGTGACACTATGTTGCCTCTTTTTCTTCATGTGTTACCTACAAACTGACACTATACACTGTATACTATATACAGAGGTCCTGTGTATAATGTCACCGGTGATCTCTGTATTACCTCTACACAGACACTGCATACCAAGTACAGATCTCCTGTGAATACTGGCACTTATGGTGATAGTATTGTGTTTTTTTGTTTTGTTTTTTTTCTTCCTAACTGAAGGGCAAATTGACTAGATCAATGGATATTTGACAGGTTATAGTTTCACACAGCAACTATTTTTCTGGAATAATCTGGTTCAGGCAGGGCTGCCATCAGGGCATTACAGCCGTGACTGGCGTATGGGGCCCGGTGGGCAGAGGGGGCCCGCATCGGGCCCCATCTCATCTGCCCATCGGGCCCCGGCCCCAGCGGCAGGCTTCAGACAGTACACTGAACCTGCGTCTGAGACGCAGGTTCAGTGTCCTCTGTTGCTTGCGGGCCTGTCCGGGCCTTCAAGGCAACAGTTAAAGCCGCCAGCCAATCGGAGGCTGGCAGCGACGTCAGCGTGCACGGACGTCATTCGCCGGCGACTCCACGCTGAAATGCCTGCGATGGACGTTGGCGCTGGAGCCCGGCCAGGTAAGGAGAAAGGTTTTTTTATTTTTTTACTGAATGCGGCAAGCCTGGGGCATGATAAAGATAAGAGGGCAGGATGGGAGACACAGGGGCTTGATGGAGACATGGGGGCAGGAATGTGAGACACGGGGCAAGAATTAAAACACAGGGGGCAGGAATGTGAGACACGGGGCAGGAATGCAAACATGGGCAGAATGTGTGACACAGGGGGTAGAATGTGTGACAAGGGGGCAGGATGGAGACAAATGGGGCAGGATGGAGACATGGGGCAGGATGGAGACATGGGGCAGAATGGAGACATGGGGCAGAATGGAGACACGGGGCAGGATGGAGACAAATGGGGCAGGATGGAGACATATGGGGCAGCATGGAGACAGATGGGGCAGGATGGAGACATGGGGCAGGAATATAGGCCAGGATGGAGACAAATGGGGCAGGAATATGGGGCAGGATGGAGGCATGGGGCAGGATAGAGACATCGGGCAGGATGGAGACAAATGGGGCAGGAATATAGGGCAGGATGGAGACAGATGGGGCAGGAATATGGGGCAGGAATATGGGGCAGGATGGAGACAGATGGGGCAGGATAGAGACAGATGGGGCAGGATGGATACGATGGAGACAGATGGGGCGGCAGGATCATTGGACAGATAGGTCAGGATCATGGGACAGATGGGGAGATCATATGGGGTCACAATGTGAGAACATATGGCTGGAGCCAGGAATGAGATACACAGGCCAGGATGGGGGATATTATTACCATATGGGCTAATTAAGGGATATTATTACTGCAGTGATGTATTTATTTTATTTTTTGAGGATACTGTTTTAAATGGGGGGCCGTCCTGTTACTGTGTAGAATGATACTATGTCGCCTTTTTTTCTTCATCTGGTGTAGTGTAGAAGTTGTGGAAAAAATTAAGCAATGTGTTCTGCAAGAGGAGCTCTAGATAACTGTGTTATTTCCTGCAGAGACAAGTCCTGGCTGGAAGACGTGATGGTGGTCTGTGCTGGATGAAGATGGAAAGCGAGGCTGAAGGACTTCATCTAGAGACGTCACTGGTGTGTCAGTGTGTTACCTGTACACGGACACTGCATACTAAGTACAGATCTCCTGTGTATAATGGCTCATATGGTGATATTAGTATTGTGGGTTCTTTTTATTAATGATCAGTATTGCAGTATTTAGTCACTATGTGGTGGTAATATGTCGTCTGGTCATGGTGCGATGGTATTTGTCCCTTGTATGTGCTATTATTCGGTCACTGTGGTGGTAATATGTGGTCTGGTCATGGTGTGGTGGCATTTGTTCCCTGTATGTGGTTTTATTGACCACCATGTGGTGGTAATATGTGATTTGGACATGATGCGGAGATATTTGTTCCTTGTATGTGGTATTATTCGGTCACTGTGGTGGTAATATGGTGTCTGGTTATGGTGTGGTGGTATTTGTCCCTTGTATGTGATATTATTGGTCATTTTAAAAATTGAAAAATAAATAAAAATATACCTAAATTGTATTTCATATTTTAACAAATTTTTAATAGGGTACAGTAGCGTAGGGCCCGGCCAAAAGAGTCTACTGTGTCGTGGTGGCAGATTAGAAAAATCTTTTGGCCAAAACAAAAGCTGCTGTTATATGTGTGATCTGGTGATGGGAACTGTTAATGTGTAATAGGTGAGAAGTGGAGTTTTTCCAAGAGAGAGCGGTGGGGCTGTAGACAGTTCGAGGGGTGGAGGCAGGCCTGGGGTGGAGCCTGGGCGGAGTCTCAAGGGGGCCCCAAAAATTTTGCCAGTATGGGGCCCCGAAATTCCTAGTGGCAGCCCTGGGTTCAAGTATATGATGACCCCATCGCATAACCCCTTCACATGACCCCATCACATGACCGGGGGGCCCACAGTGTCTGAACAGCCCGGGGCCCTGGCTACCCTTAATCCACCCCTGGGTGAGGATATGTTTTTCTTTTCTTTACAAGTTGGACTACTTATTTGAAAAACAGGTTGTCTAGGTAGTGGACAACCCTTTTAACTCATGCAGGATACAACTCACAACTTGAAGGATCTGACATGGATTTAGGCTAAGCATGCATGTCTGTGGTGGACTAGAGAAAAACAAGATTCAACCAACAGCTATTGATGTGCATGACAAGCATATGTCATTAGAAGGTATAGAACTAAAACTAGATTTTCTAGAAAGACAAATATCATAGAGTAGAAATATAATTGATAGGAAAATAAGGAAAAAGGGAACATTCAAAAAATAATCAATGTATAACTTTTATTATTCAATAATTACAAAAATCCAGAACAAATGGTTAGGGAAGGTAAGACTAAAAGACAAATATAGGGAACAAGATGTAAATTGATCCAGGATTTATCAAAAGTCTCTATCACGTCAACTGAGCCAAAATTGTCTCATTATATGGACTTTTGACCCATATCCAAAATCTAGTTTTGGTTCAATACATTGCTTGTATAGGGGTTTTATTTATTTATGGTGGAGAACTTTTGTAGGTTAATATTGTTAATAGAAGGTGTCCGATATATTTCCCAGAACAGAGAGTGTCTACAAAAAGCACCTACCACTGTGAAGTGAATGTGTAATACAGACAAGTCTATTAAGGTTGCTTTTTTGCTATACAATAATGAATAATGGATATTTCATTCCTTAACGTTCCACAAACAAACTTTCTCTCAATTCCTACTTTCTGAAATCCATGCATGAACCAATTCAACAAGGGCGATGTCAAATAAACTGTTTTTCCATTTATAAAGGCTCATAACCGAATATATTCTACTGATATAAACTTGATTTCCGTTTGCTCCCCATGGTGGCCACATTTGTGTTGCAAACATACTAAAGGATTATTCCTAACATATAAAGTTATAGCTTATTCCAATGCAGATGGATGGGAAACCAACCACTGGGAGCTAGAAAACAGGGTTGTGAAGTATTCCAATGTAACGTAGCTGAGATCGCGTATTCTTCCAATCATTCTTTATGGTACTACCCGCACCAACATATAAGGATAAGTATCGGTGATAACTTGCAATGTTTATTCTCCTTTGTTATATAAATCATTCTGTTAACAATACCTCTTAAATTCTCTGTTTTAACATATAAATAACGCATACTTTATGTATCGGTTGCTTATGTAATTGTCTGTAGAAAATGTCCATGAGCTCACATAGTATGGAAAATCAATATTTATTTACATTTGAACCTAAAATCCAAAAGAACATATCCTTACAAAGATATAAAAATATGAATATTTCCAACAAAATCATCAGTATACATTTATTTTTAACATAATGGATACACAATGAAAGTTAGTATGTGATTTTCACGTATTATGTAAATATAAAATATAATTTAAAAGTCTATTAGCTTAGTAAAGTGAATTCTAATGACTGATTATTGGAAATGCCAAAATTAGTATAAAATATTGCATGTTCTTAGCGAAAATTTTTTTTGTGTTTAACGAAAAGTCGTGTCCACGAATTTGACCTAAAATGAAACGCAAACAGAGCAGCTAATTTTTGTTCTTCTGTCGGGTAAATTGAAACAATTTGCAATTTGGTTGATAAGTAACATTTCTTTTCTTCAAAGTCAGATTTTTAGAGGCATTTTGGGTAAAGGGAATCATGAAAAATTCAACACCTTCCCACCTCTACTGATATACAGATGTCCATAGCAGTCTACTTGTACTGGCCATCAATTAGTTACAACCTTCATTTTTTGGTGTGTACTAGAAGATAAAAACAAGCATTTCGTTGCTTACTGGTGCAACATTACTTTCTTTTACCTTCATTTTAAAAGTCCTCAAAAAACAGCATTTTATAATGTAATTTGAAGAAAATAATAAATTCCAGTAAATTTACAGTACACTTGGTACTCCGTATAAACCCCTGGTAGGATAGCCTTCTCTGTCTGCTAATATCATCCATTTATAGCTCCTACATGCAAGTGGTCCAAACCAACCAATTTTGGTGGTACCACTGAACATCTAATGTGCATTAAGTCCTCACAACTGCCCCTAACGGGAAGGATTTTAAAATGTTTGTTCTTGTTAGAGATACTACTAGAATTGTCTGATAAAGCTTTACTCCCCCAACTCATACAGAATATATACCGTATTTTCTGGTGTATAAGACGACTGGGCGCATAAGACGACCCCCAACTTGCCCATATAAAATATGGAGTTTGGGATATACCTGCCGTATAAGACGGGGGTCATCTTATACGGCGTGTGCAGTACGGATGGTTCCAAGGGTCTGGAGGAGAGGAGACTCTCCTTCAAGCCCTGGGATCCATATTCATGTAAAAAAAAGAATAAAAATAAAAAATATGGGTGTACTTACCGTCCGACAGCCCCCGGCTCTCAGCGGTGGCCTCCGTTCCCAAGGATGCATTGTGCTAAGGGCCGGAGATGATGACGCGGTCACGCAACTGCGACGTCATTTCCGTCCTTCGCGCAATGCATCCTTGGGAATGGAGGCCGCCACTTGCACCGCTGAGAGTCGGGGCCGTCGGAGGGTAAGTATATCCATATTTTTTATTTTTATTCTTTTTTTTTTTTTACATGAATATGGATCCCAGGGCCTGAAGGAGAGTCTCCTCTCCTTCAGACCCTGGGAACCATCCAGGACTGCTCCCTGCACACGCCGTACCCGGTGTATAAGACGACCCCCAACTTTTGAGATGATTTTCAGGGGGTTAAAAAGTCATCTTATACGCCGTAAAATACGGGTATATGCTGAAACAAGCAGACAAAAATACGTGGGGTGGGAAAGATGGCTGATAATTGAATGAACTATCTGATAGGTATAGCCAGCTTTGGTATAGATGAGAGCAGACTGTTCCTACAGCTCCTTCTAAATGTTCATTTTCACTGGACTCTTAGTAAAGCATATGCCTCCTCGAATGTTTCAATTCGTTTAACCAATTGCTTCTGTCCTGTTATTATCAGTTAGAAGATAAAAAGAGCGAGAGAGGTAACTAAAATAGGTTAAATCTATTACCAAAACATGAAATTAAAACTGGTCCTTTTGTAAAAAAAGAAATAGCTAATTAATATACCGGTAGTTCTGTGATTACAGCAGCCTCTGCAGCTCGAGTGATGTGGGGGAGGAGCAGGGATGGCAAGTGTAATATAAAAGTGTCACACTGTACATGAGGATATATCAACACTGTGATTTTTTTTTATTTTAGGCATGTTTGGCCTCTATGCTTCCTCCACAGGATCCTGGAAGTCGTCTTTCTAAACAGTGTTTTATAAATATAAGGAATGTTGTCATTTCCAGGAGCTTCTCTTAACAAGAAATAAAATGTAAGTATTAGCATAAGGGTAGTGGTGAAGAGGGCAACATTGTTGCCAGCACAGAAAACTGTTTTTTTACAGATCTCTAGTATGTTTTTTCCCTATGAATTTTCCCTGAAACACATGTCAATAAAGCTCGTGTTTTTCATCTGCATGTCATCGCGTTGCTAAACCCTACTCATTCCCTTTGTTGAAAAGACGTCCTATGGCTCCGTATTCCACTTATCTTGCTCTCATTTTCAGATGACAGCGAACTGCACTCTCCTGGATAAGACAAATACATTAATATTTTTGCTGAAAAATAAAAAGTAGTGTAAATAAACAACAAATCTGGAAAATCAAGGTGTGATTGACAGCTGCCACACAAAGTAAAATAGGCGGGAGAATAAGGACACTTTTAAAGGTTTAGCCAACCATGCATGATTTCTGCTGATATAAAGACAATGGTGTTCAATCAGTAGCATCTTCTAAAAACAGGTCAGGTGCACTAGGAACCTGCACCGCTGAATTTTAGAAAAATAATCTTGATAATACAAAGCAATGAAGACATAGTAAAGATTTGGAGTGTTAAACCTTAGAAGCACGTAGAAAATTGCAACCACTCAATTTTCTACTCAAGGACAAGCAACCACCAGGCAGGAAACTTTTATGTGAAGGGAACTAATGACATCTATGGAGTTTGTTGGTAACACAAGACATCCTGGACATACAGTGCTGAACTTTTGGTTTGTATGAAATATCTGCTCCCTATGTAAGCCAATATCCTTATGACCAAGAGTATTTCCTGCCTAATAGTTGTCCAGTCCAGCCTGAAGAACTATATGAATGGAGGTGACAACTCCAACTGTGCACTAAACACAAGTGAGCATGTATGAGATAGAACATTTATAATATTAAACAATATTATAAAATCACACAGGTAGAATATTTAATCTGACACAAAGTAATCATCGATGTAATCTTTATTCGGGTATGCATGCAAGTATGGAAGCACATAGTTCCTTGATTTAAAAAAAAAATAATCATTTAAAAAAACACAAAAACAGAGGCAAAAAATGCTGCATATGCAATTTCTGCAGCAACAACAAAGATTTGTCCATGAAGAAAAGACAGTCATTTTTAGTGTGATCAATCACAGCATTGACAGCAATGATCCAATCAGCCACTTAGAGGCATTAGCTAATCACATTCTGATTCCAAGATTCCACTCAGCAGCTCAAACATTTCGTGTCAGCTTATCTGAAAAGTTTGGCAAATTAAGGTCAATATTATGGTCACATTTCACACTATACCAATAACGAAAAATAGTAGTTCTGAAACTAGTGTGAGAAATGTGTGCACCACAGTTACTTGACCCACAATCACCACCCAAATTAATGACTGAAGACAATGACGACCAAATACAGATGGCAACACAGAAACATTGGTTGAAGTTCATTAAGAATACCACTGAGTAGTCAATTTCCTTCCCTTATTAAGTGAATCAAGACTGGCCATAAGCCACCACATACATTAGTCTAATGTCAGCCACACACGCCGTTATCGGTGAGTTTGGTAGCAACTCTAATATGTATGGGGGTCACCGGCCAACTGATGGTCGGGAGAGATGTTGATTATTCATTTCCGATTCTAGATTGCTGATGGCTTTGTTGTCCAGAAGACACTCTTTTGTGTAGAGGGGATGTTACTGTATTTTGAAAACCAAATTTTATATAAAACAACACCTAAATAAAATATATGATCGCCCAGTGTCATACTTAAGGAACTTCAGCAGAGAGTCGAATTATAGGAGAGGAGTCTTTCCCCAGACGCAGACTCAAAGTTAAGAGAGGCAACAATTTCCTAAAAAAATCAGTAATCCCCACAAGAGAAACAAAACAGGAAACCGATATCCTCATTAATTTGTACACAATTACCCATTGATATCATAACACTTCATTCATGAGCATTCATTGTGACTAGGGTACAGGATCAGAGAGGTTTCGGGAGAGCAGCATATAAGTTGAATAATAACCTTTAACATTTCCTAAAATTGATAGCATATTATTAATGGATTCATAATTAACCCAAAGTTCATAACTGGAGCTGGAAATAGTGTGTGAAGCGTTCATTACTGCTCCACTAAGTGCGGCCCTTTAATCAGAGCTGCTAAATACTATTATATTTTAATCTCGATATTTATGTACAAATTTGGAACAAACCGGCATCAAATGGAAAAATTAAAAGAGAATAAAGGCATTGAGATTTTCCAGCAGCAGGTATAAAGATTGCAGGTTTTTTCCCCGTTGTGGTGGTTTTTATCGTGGGCTACAATCAAGGCTTTTGTTGGCTATTTATAAATATCCATAAATGGCTGTACGCTTAGGAGGATAATGTTCAAAAGCAACTAATCAATCCCACAGCAGTGAACGTGGTGACGGCCTTTCCACAATACATTTGTCTGGATTTGTTTTTATCTCAAAGCGCTAAAAAATTTTAACAAATGAAGAAAATATTGGCCGTTCTGCATTGGGCAACTTGTTGCTTCACTACTCAGATCTACAGCAGAAAAAAAATGATAGTGAAGGGTAAACTATTAATAAGCAGAATGAGATTTCTCTGATTATTTTGTGTCTAGGATCAATACATGGCAGGACAGAAAGCTTAATGGAGGGAAGGCCAGGCAGAAAGTTCTGAGGACATGGCACACCAGGAAGTTGAGCGCTTTACAAGAAAGATTACTTGGTATTTTTAAAATCATTAACCCATCCTTAAATGGCCAGATGGATTAAATGCTGCTGTTTCCTCACCAGTCTCGAATAGAAAAGCCTTAGAAGGGTAATCAGTCTTATGATGCAAAGCTTAGAACCAGGAGACAAAATGCCACAGTTCCGCTATCTTTCCCCAGACTAATTGAAACTGCATGGTACCACACAGCAGGGAAAAAAGGTAAAGTGTAATCATATGCAATTTTTTTTGTACAACTTCATTTAATGAGTATCATGCCATCAAGGCCCAGAGAGTGATAAGGTTTGTTTGGTAGCGGTTATTACCTGTCAACTGTATCCGGTGCCTGCTGCTTCTTGTTTATTTTAGCGTAAAGGTCTTGAACGTGATCCCTCTCTGAAGCAGACAATAGTGTCTCTCTGGGGTAACTGTAAGACCCAGGCATTGCTGGAGAATAGGGCCTGTGGGAATTCTGCTGAGATGGTGGGGGCTCTTTAAAATGGTTCACTCGAGCATAATTAGGGTCCATGTCATCATCCTCAATATCATGGGATGTGTTGAAGTTCCATAACACTTTGGCTTGCTTTTCTCTTATTTCTTGGTGTCTTGCATTAATCCTATGGATAAAAAAAAATAAACAGTCAATCAGATCCTTCCACAAGAAAAATCCATAAACTATTTCAGGAGACAGCATGGGCATTTCCTAATAGTCAATAAGGAGATGAACTTCACTTTCACTTTCAATAAGAAGGAGCTGAGCGTAGTCTACAATACCTTCCACCATGCTTCTGATAACAGCACTATCTTGCTATGTAATATCCTTTCCAATTTTGCTCAACTTAGCTATTGTGACTAAAGTCATTGGAGAAGCAATTGCATAATGTTTGCACATTTTATATCTGAGTGGTCCATTCATACGACAGAATGCACTAATATCTTTTCCCAAAAATGTAACAACCTCAACAAAGTGGAGAAATAAAGTTGATATGCAGTAGGATATGCTGTAATTACAGTCTTATAAAAAGTTAGGCCATAACAAGATTACATTTTTATAAGGACTACCAATTATTACTCAGGCACCCCGATCAAAAAATGAGTAACAATTACTTAGAAATTACATTTACCGTAATTTGAGAATGCATTATACTTTAGAACATACAGACAAGGGGTTATCCGCGATTTAGGGTTTTTTTTTCTAATGGGCTAAAACCTTACTGGCAGGTAGTTGATCTGGGGCTCAGGTGGCACTTCCCCAACTTCTATTGACTTCATGACAACAGAAAACAGCTTATATGACAACTACACATGGTGAACCGCAACCACAACCCACAATGATCCACCATGTGTATATATAATAGGACTATAGCGACCAAACATCACTGAAACACCCACACGAGAAAAAGATGATACCAGATTCACGTTTCGGTAAATTAACCTTGTCAGGGACGAAGGTAATTTATCGAAATGTGCGTTGGGGCGGGTGCGCGCCTTCCTAGATACCTAGCCTACACCCTGCTGCTGGTAAGGATTATGGTCTTACTAATTTTCTATGACGGTACTTCTGCAGACATGGTCTGTACGAGCGTGTGTATCTATTATGGGAGCGGGGGGTGTTGTAGCTTAAGTTCCAGCAGTTAGTTATTTCCCTGTGTACTTGCTCCTACACACTCTGTATTTACTCTATTCTATTTGGTTGGGCTATTTATATAGGAGCATGGGAACATAATAATAAATAATATATTATATTCACCACTGCTGGAATATCCATGATGCTGTGCGTCTGCACGATACACATGTGGCAGTGGTGTCTTGTGCTTGCACTCCCCTTCACCTGTGTCTATGTCAATACTAATTAAAAATTTTAGTTGTTAATTTTTGAATATTATCGACCTGGTATCATCTTTTCTCTTGTGTTCATGTCAACAGAGCAGTATCTTCTCCCACTTTGCTCTATCAATGAGGCATCACTGTTGATGTTATGCTAAATGACAGCTGGGTATCCGCAGCAAGGAAGCGTGGAACCAGCTGCCAATCAGCATGTCATCGGCAGTGATGCCTTGTCAACAGAACGGAAGAGAAGGAGCTGTTCTATCAGTATGACATCAATGGAAGAACCACAGATCATTGTAGGGAATAACAGGGCAGGTAGTTACCAACTGCCTACCGGTAAGTTCTTAGCCCAATAGGAAAAAATTCCTAAGTCCTAGGTAACCCAATTAACAGCTACAAATACAAATAAAAAACTATAAAGCATAATACATTATTCTAAACATGGCTATAGTATTATACTTTTGCATTTTCAGTTCTGTATACAGCTCTGGCAATTATTAAGAGACCACTGCAAAATTTTCAGTTTGTCTGATTATTCTCTTTATAGGTATATTTTTGAGTAAAATGTAAATTACTCTTTTATTGTATAAACTACTGACAACATGTCTCGAAGTTCCAAGCAATAAATATTGTATTTATTTTATGAAAATGAGAAATGGTCAAAAGAACAAAAAAAATGCAGTGCTTGCAGACCTCAAATAATGCAAAAAAAACAAAAAAAAAAACAAGTTTATAATCATTTAGAAACAACAATACTAATGTTTTAACTCAGGAAGAGTTCAGAAATCAATATTTTGTGGAATAACCATAATATTTCATCACAGCTTTTGTGCGTCTTGGCATGCTTTCCACCAGTCTTTCACACTGCTTTTGGGTGACCTTATGCCACTCCTGGTACAAAACTTTAAGCAGTTCTTCTTTGTTTGATGGCTTGTGACTATCCATCTTCCTCTTGAATACATTCCAGAGGCTTTCAATGGGGTTCAGGTCTGGAGATTGGGCTGGCCATGACAGGGATTTGATGTGATGGTCCTTCATCCACACCTTGATTGACCTGTGTGGCATGGCACATTGTCCTGCTGGAAAAAAAGTCCTTAGAGTTGGGGATCATTGCCTGAGCAGAAAGAATCAACCGTTTTTCCAGGATAACCATGTATGTGGCTTGATTCAAATGTCCTTACAAAGATTAACCTGCCCAATTCCAGCCAAGCTGAAGCATCCCCAGATTATCTCCAATCCTCCACCAAACTTCACAGTGAGTGTAAGACACTGTGGCTTGTACACCTCTCCAGGTCTCCATCTAATCATTAGACAACCAGGTGTTGGAAAAAGCTGAAAATTAGACTCATCAGAGAAGATTACCTCACTCCGGTCCTCTACGTTCCAATCCTTTTGGTCTTTGGCAAACTTCAGCCTGGCTCTCCTTTGCTTCTCATTGATGAAAGGCTTTTTTTTCTAGTTTTACATGACTTGAGTCCTGCCTCTAGGAGCCTGTTACGAACTGTTATTGCCGTGCACTTCACCCCAGCTGCCATTTGCCATTCCATTTGTAGGTCACTTGATGTCATACTGCAGTTGCTGAGTGACATTTGAATAAGATGACGGTCATACTGGTCAGTGGAGAGTCGTTTTTGCCCTCTGTCGGTCTGTAGCTTTGTTGTCCCCTATGTCTGCTGCTTGACCTTGTTGTAATGGACTGCCGTCTTAGAAATTTTAAGGATGGAGGCAACATGACGCTCACTGTGTCCCTCTGCTAGTAAAGCCAGAATTGAACCCTTCTTTTCCTCACTCAAGACTTTTCAACTCCTTTGACATGGTTAAAAGTTATTTTTTTCATTCCTATTACTTTTGGGATATTACTAGCACTTGCTTTGCCATCCAGCTTGTCCTATTGCAAGAGGATTGTGAACACCACAGCAGTGTATTTTATACTTTCCTTCGTTAAATAAGATTTGGCTCAGGTGATCACCTAATCAGAAGCACATTAAGTAGAATGAGGTGTACTCTGGTTGGAATTCAACTGACACTGGAATGGCTGTCAGACATGTAGAGAAGCTGATTTTTATAAAACTATGCAGTGGTCTCTTAAATTTTGCCAGAACTGTATATGATCACATACCCAGCATCAGGGCCGCCATCAGGGCATTACAGCCGTGACTGGCGTAAGGGGCCCGGTGAGCAGAGGGGGCCCGCGCCCGCACGTCAATAGTTAACAGCCGCCAGCCGCAGCGTGCAGGTCGCCGGCGTCTGACGTCATTGTCAGTCGCCGGCGAGTGCACAGTGCAGCTGCGTGGAGAGATCAGGAGCGCGGCAGGTAAGTAGAACTTTTTTTTTTTCTATTAAGAGCGGAGAGCGGCGATCGGGGGGGGGGAGGTTTGGGCAGAAGGCAGCTGGACACAGAGGGGGCAGAAGGCAGCTGGACACAGAGGGGGCAGAAGGCAGCTGGACACAGAGGGGGCAGAAGGCAGCTGGACACAGAGGGGGCAGAAGGCAGCTGGACACAGGGGGGCAGAAGGCAGCTGGACACAGAGGGGGCAGAAGGCAGCTGGACACAGAGGGGGCAGAAGGCAGCTGGACACAGGGGGCAGAAGGCAGCTGGACACAGGGGGGCAGTAAAGCTGGACACAGAGGGGGCAGAAGGCAGCTGGACACAGGGGGGCAGAAGGCAGCTGGACACAGAGGGGGCAGAAGGCAGCTGGACACAGGGGGGCAGAAGGCAGCTGGACACAGAGGGGGCAGAAGGCAGCTGGACACAGGGGGGCAGAAGGCAGCTGGACACAGGGGGGCAGAAGGCAGCTGGACACAGAGGGGGCAGAAGGCAGCTGGACACAGAGGGGGCAGAAGGCAGCTGGACACAGAGGGGGCAGAAGGCAGCTGGACACAGAGGGGGCAGAAGGCAGCTGGACACAGAGGGGGCAGAAGGCAGCTGGACACAGAGGGGGCAGAAGGCAGCTGGACACAGGGGGGCAGAAGGCAGCTGGACACGGGGGCAGAAGGCAGCTGGACACAGAGGGGGCAGAAGGCAGCTGGACACAGAGGGGGCAGAAGGCAGCTGGACACAGGGGGGCAGTAAAGCTGGACACAGAGGGGGCAGAAGGCAGCTGGACACAGGGGGGCAGAAGGCAGCTGGACACAGAGGGGGCAGAAGGCAGCTGGACACAGGGGGGCAGAAGGCAGCTGGACACAGAGGGGGCAGAAGGCAGCTGGACACAGGGGGGCAGAAGGCAGCTGGACACAGGGGGGCAGAAGGCAGCTGGACACAGAGGGGGCAGAAGGCAGCTGGACACAGAGGGGGCAGAAGGCAGCTGGACACAGAGGGGGCAGAAGGCAGCTGGACACAGAGGGGGCAGAAGGCAGCTGGACACAGAGGGGGCAGAAGGCAGCTGGACACAGAGGGGGCAGAAGGCAGCTGGACACAGAGGGGGCAGAAGGCAGCTGGACACAGAGGGGGCAGAAGGCAGCTGGACACGGGGGCAGAAGGCAGCTGGACACAGGGGGGCAGAAGGCAGCTGGACACAGGGGGGCAGAAGGCAGCTGGACACAGGGGGGCAGTAAAGCTGGACACAGAGGGGGCAGAAGGCAGCTGGACACAGGGGGCAGTAAAGCTGGACACAGAGGGGGCAGAAGGCAGCTGGACACAGGGGGGCAGAAGGCAGCTGGACACAGGGGGGCAGAAGGCAGCTGGACACAGGGGGGCAGAAGGCAGCTGGACACAGAGGGGGCAGAAGGCAGCTGGACACAGGGGGGCAGTAAAGCTGGACACAGAGGGGGCAGAAGGCAGCTGGACACAGGGGGGCAGTAAAGCTGGACACAGAGGGGGCAGAAGGCAGCTGGACACAGGGGGGCAGAAGGCAGCTGGACACAGAGGGGGCAGAAGGCAGCTGGACACAGAGGGGGCAGAAGGCAGCTGGACACAGGGGGGCAGAAGGCAGCTGGACACAGGGGGGCAGAAGGCAGCTGGACACAGAGGGGGCAGAAGGCAGCTGGACACAGAGGGGGCAGAAGGCAGCTGGACACAGGGGGGCAGTAAAGCTGGACACAGAGGGGGCAGAAGGCAGCTGGACACGGGGGGCAGAAGGCTGGACACAGGGGGGCAGTAAAGCTGGACACAGGGGGGCAGAAGGCAGCTGGACACAGAGGGGGCAGAAGGCAGCTGGACACAGAGGGGGCAGAAGGCAGCTGGACACAGGGGGGCAGAAGGCAGCTGGACACAGGGGGGCAGAAGGCAGCTGGACACAGAGGGGGCAGAAGGCAGCTGGACACGGGGGCAGAAGGCAGCTGGACACAGGGGGGCAGAAGGCAGCTGGACACGGGGGGGCAGAAGGCTGGACACAGGGGGGCAGTAAAGCTGGACACAGGGGGGGCAGAAGGCTGGACACAGAGGGGGCAGTAAAGCTGGACACAGGGGGCAGTAAAGCTGGACACAGAGGGGGCAGTAAATCTGGACACAGAGGGGGCAGTAAATCTGGACACAGAGGGGGCAGTAAATCTGGACACAGAGGGGGCAGTAAATCTGGACACAGAGGGGGCAGTAAATCTGGACACAGAGGGGGCAGTAAATCTGGACACAGAGGGGGCAGTAAATCTGGACACAGAGGGGGCAGTAAATCTGGACACAGAGGGGGCAGTAAAGCTGGACACGGGGGGGGGGGCAGAAAGCTGGACACGGGGGGGGGGGGGGGCAGAAAGCTGGACACGGGGGGGGGGCAGAAAGCTGGACAGGGGGGGCGGGGCAGAAAGCTGGACACGGGGGGGGCAGAGAGCTGGACACATGGGGGGCAGAAAGCTGGACACATGGGGGGCAGAAAGCTGGACAGAGATGGGGCAGAGTGCTGGACAGAGATGGGGCAGAGTGCTGGACAGAGATGGGGCAGAGTGCTGGACAGAGATGGGGCAGAGTGCTGGATAGAGATGGGGCAGAGTGCTGGGCAGAGTGCTGGACAGAGATGGGGCAGAGTGCTGGACAGAGATGGGGCAGAGTGCTGGACAGAGATGAGGCAGAGTGCTGGACAGAGATGGGGCAGAGTGCTGGACAGAGATGGGGCAGAGTGCTGGACAGAGATGGTGCAGGATTGGAAACAGATGGGGCAGGATGGATACGATGGAGACAGATGGGGCAGGATGGGGAGATCATATAGGGTAGAATGGATACTCATGAGGGCAGGATGAGAGAACATATGGCTGGAGCCTGAAATGAGACACACGGTGGCCAGGATGGCGAATATTACCATAGGGGCTAATTAAGGGATATTATTATTGCAGTGATGTATTTATTTTATTTTTTGAGTATACTGTTTTAAATGGGGGGGCGGTCCTGTTACTGTGTAGAGTGATACTATGTTGCTTTCTTCATGTGGTGTAATGTAGAAGTTGGGAAAATTAAGTAATGTGTTCTACAAGCGGAACTCGAGATAACTGTTTTATTTACTGCAGAGACGAGTCCTGGCTGGATAAAGTGATGGCGGTCTGTGCTGGATGAAAGATGAAGGACTTCACCTAGAGACGTCACTGGTGAGTCAGTGTTACCTATACACTTACACTATACACTGTATACTATATACAGAGGTCCTGTGTACAATGTCACCAGTGATCACTGTATTATCTATACATTATATACAGAGCTCCTGTGTGTAATGTCACCAGTGATCACTGTATTACCTGTACACAGACACTGCTTACTAATTACAGATCTCCTGTGCATAATGGCACTGATGGTGATAGTATTGTGGGTTTTTTTTGTATTACTGATCAGTATTGTAGTATTCAGTCATTGTTGGTAATATGTGGTCTGGTCATGATGTGGAGGTAATATGTGGTCTGGTCATGGTGTAGCGGTATTTGTTCCTTGTATTTTATATTATTCGATCACTGTGGTGGTAATATGTCATCTGGTCATAGTGCTGTGGTATTTGTTCCTTGTATGTAGTATTATAGGTCATTTTAAAAATTGAAAAATAAATAAAAATATACCTAAATTGTATTGCATATTTTAACAAATATTTAGTAGGTTACATTAGAGTAGGGCCCGGCCAAAAGTGTCTACCTTGTTGTGGTGGCGGCTTAAAAAATCTTTTGGCCAAAACAAAAGCTGCCGGCTATATGTGTGATCTGGTGATGGGAACTGTTAATGTGTGATAGGTGAGAAGTGGAGATTTTCCAAGAGAGTGGTGGGACTGTGGACAGTTCGTGGGGTGGAGCCTGGAGGCGGGGCTGGGGTGGAGCCTGGGCGGAGTTTCAAGGGGGCCCCGAAAATTTTGCCAGTATGGGGCCCCGAAATTTCTAGTGGCAGCCCTGCCCAGCATCAAACACTCCATAGAAGCTTATTGGGGGGATATACAGTACAGACCAAAAGTTTGGACACACCTTCTCACTTAAAGATTTTTCTGTATTTTCATGACTATGAAAATTGTACATTCACACTGAAGGCATCAAACCTATGAATTAACACATGTGGAATTATATACTTAATAAAAAAGTGTGAAACAACTGAAATTTGTCTTATATTCTAGGTTCTTCAAAGTGGCCACTTTTTGCTTTGATGACTGCTTTCCACACTTTCGGCAATATATTGATGAGTTTCAAGAGGTAGTCACCGGGAATGGTTTTCAATTCACAGGTGTGCCCTCTCAGGTTTAATAAGTAGGATTTCTTGCCTTATAAATGAGGTTGGGACCATCAGTTGTGTGGTGCAGAAGTCTGGTGGATAAACAGCTGATAGTCCTACTGAATAGACTGTTAGAATTTGTATTATGGTAAAAAAACAGCTAAGTAAAGAAAAATGAGTGGCCATCATTATTATAAGAAATCAAGGTCAGTCGGTCCGAAAAATTGGGCAAACTTTGAAAGTGTCCCCAAGTGCAGTGGTAAAAACCATCAAGCGTTACAAAGAAACTGGCTCACATGAGGACCGCCCCAGGAAAGGAAAACCAAGAGTCACCTCTGCTTCTGAAGATAAGTTTATCCAAGTCACCAGCATCAGAAATGGCAGGTTAGCAGCAGCTCAGATTAGAGACCAGTTCAATACCACACAAAGTTCTAGCAACAGACACATCTCTACAACAACCGTTAAGAGGAGACTTTGTGCAGCAGGCCTACATGGTAAAATAGCTGTTAGGAAACCACTGCTAGGGACAGGCACCAAGCAGAAGAGACTTGTTTGGGCTAAAGAACACAAGGAATGGACATTAGACTAGTGGAAATCTGTGCTTTGGTCTGATAAGTCCAAATTTGAGATCTTTGGTTCCAATCACCGTGTCTTGTTGCGACACAGAAAAGGTGAACGGATGGACTCTACATGCCTGGTTCCCACCGTGAAGCATGGAAGAGGATGTGTGATGGTGTGGGGGTGCTTTGCTGGTGACACTGTTGGGGATTTATGCAAAATTGAAGGCATACTGAACCAGTATAGCTACCATAGCATCTTGCAGCGGCATGCTGTTCCATCCGATTTGCGTTTAGTTGTACCATCATTTATTTTTCAACAGGACAATGACCCCAAACACACCTCCAGGCTGTGTAAGGGCTATTTGACCAAGAAGGAGAGTGATGGGGTGCTACGCCAGATGAGCTGGCCTCCACGGTCACTAGACCTGAACCCATTAGAGATGGTTTGGGGTGAGCTGGACCGCAGAGTGAAGGCAAAAGGGCCAGCAAGTGCTAAGCATCTATGGGAACTTCTTCAAGATTGTGGGAAGACCATTCCCGCTGTCTACCTCTTGAAGCTTATCAAGAGAATGCCAAGAATGTGCAAAGCAGTCATCAAAGCAAAAGGTGGCTACTTTGAAGAACCTAAAATATAAGACATAATTTCAGTTGTTTCACACTTTTTTGTTAAGTATATAATTCCACATGTGTTAATTTATAGTTTTGATGCCTTCAGTGTGAATGTACAATTTTCAGTCATGAAAATACAGAAAAATCTTTAAACGAGAAGGTGTGTCCAAACTTTTGGTCTGTACTGTATTTTACACTGTATTGTTCATGTACAAAAGCTTCCAAGGAAAATGGACAAGTCCTAGGGATAGAAATTAGGAACAGCTGGAAAACAGTGTGCATCTGATATTTATGCACAATACCTCCCTCAGAAAAGCTAATTCATGCTGCTTAGTAAACTAATACTAAAAATACATAAAGGTAAGAATTCCTCTCTAAATCCTTGCTAGCAAAGATGTTATTTTCTAAGCTATTCCTTGAGGATATTCTCTACTCTATTACTTTTTATGCAATTTCTAGACAACTTCCAGACAAAACAACATTCATTGGCTCAGTGAGACAGAGAGAGTTGGCGTTTTGCTAGAATACGGTACTGCTGATTGATGGGGATTTAAAACATCCTTAAAGGGGAATTCTCATCTCCACGAACCTATCCCAATATGTAGTAGGTGTAATAATAATGATAATATTAGTAAATATCTCCAGTAAGAAACGTAGTATAGTTTTTCTGATTTGCTGTGTTGCTTCCTGCATGCACAGGGTATTGCAGTAGCTCAGGTATCCATGGTTACAATCACTCATATAGTGACAACTGGTTAATTAGTTAGCTGTTAGTGGCCATAATCGTGGATACCTAAGATACTACAATGTCCTGCACATGGAGTAAGAAACAAAGTGAATCAGAAGAAATATTCTACATTTTTTAAAGGAGGTATTTGCTTATACTATTATTATACACTAGATTGTGGCCCGATTCTAACGCATCGGGTATTCTAGAATATGCATGTCCCCGTAGTATATGGACAATGATGATTCCAGAATTCGCGGCAGATTGTGCCCGTCGCTGATTGATCGAGACATCATCATTATGACATCATCGTTGCCATGGCAACCATTATGACATCTATGTCAATACTGTGCCCGTCGCTGAATCAGAAACGTGGAATTTCTACGTCCTTTATGACATCATCGTCGCTGTGCCCGTTGCTGATTGGTCGAGGCCTGGCGGCCTCAACCAATCAGAGACGCGGGATGTCTACATCCTTTATGACATCATCATCGCTGTGCCCGTCGCTGATTGGTCGAGGCCTGGCGGCCTCGACCAATCAGAGGCGCAGGATTTCTACGTCGATACCGTGCCAGTCGCTGATTGGTCGAGGCCTGGCGGCCTCGACCAATCAGAGATGCGGGATTTCCAGGACAGACAGACGGAAAAACCCTTAGACAATTATATATATAGATATTGCTTTTTGGGATAGGATCTTGAAGCTGGCACTACCGCTTTAGATTAAGTGGTCCGCAGCACTGATTTGAAGGTAGTCTTGTAAGGGGAGGCCAGGAATGTTATCGTGGCCAGAGACACTGAAGCATCTGTGTCCGGACCTTCGCTCACAGAAAACTGTAATCCACTGCTCAGCGTCCTGCGTCGCCAGATTCAGGTCCCCCTGGGCACTTCCCAGGCAGCGACGGCCTTTCTTCCAGGTGACCCCCAGTAATGGAGACACAGTCCAGAATAACTTGAACATTTTCTTTACTTAGGATTTCACACGTGATCTACACAGTTGGCATATCATGTGTAACAACCCTGCTGGCATCACTGCATGGCCTTCCATCCCCCACTTGCTTGATACATCAACTCACTCATCCTGTGCCATGCTGTGAGATCTGTCTGCTGCCAGCTGCATGCCGTGTGCTTCATGGCCGCTTGCTCTGTGTACATTTTCTGTCTGTGTGCACAGGGGGGGGGGGGGGGCCGGCGCCAGCAATTCCTGTTTCTTATTCAGTCAGTGTGCACCTTCCTAAGGTGTCCCTGGCCGATAGCCTAGAGACCTCTGATTTTTAAGGCGTCCTCACCCATTGGAGGACGCCTGAGCAAACTTACTTCCTCTGTCAGTACTTTGCTGCTGAGGTGTCTTGTTCTGTCTCTGTGTCCGTCACCCAGTGGGGCGTCGTACCCTGGTCTGAGTCTGTGTTCGTCACCCAGTGGGGTGTCATACCCAGGTCTGAATCTGTGTTCCATTACTTCTGTGTCTGACTCTGAGGCCTGCAATCCGCAGGCCTGTATCCATATCCAGTTCTAGTATCTGTGTCTGTTCCTGTCTGAACTCTGGTCTATGTTCGTTCCTGTTGTCTCCTTGCTTGTTAACCATTTCCACCCTGCTGTGTGTACCTCTGCCATTATCTCTCTGCTCTGTTTGCCACTACCAGTGGCTCAGCACCTCTCTGCTCTGCTCTTGGCTCTGCACTCCATGTCCTGTTCTGCTCTGCCCTTGGCTCTGCACTCTGTATCCTGCTCTACTCTTGGCTCTGCACTTTGTGTCCTGTTCTGCTCTTGGTTCTGTACTCAGTGTCCTGCTCTGTTCTTGGCTCTGCACTCTGTGTCTAGCTTTGCTCTACACTCAGCTCTGCATTCTGTGGCTTTGCTTGCTCTTCACTCTGTGGCCTTGCTCTGTACTCTGCGGCTCCGCTCAACTATCGCTCTGCGTTTCTGCTCCTTGCGGTTCTTCCTAAGCTCCGTCTTCTCCTTCTTTGCCCCGCCTCTCGCTCTTGGCTCCACCTCTTGCATTCTTGTATTTTACTCGGCTTCCCGCTCTTGGCTCCGCCTCCTGCATTTCCGTTCTTGGCTCTTACCCTTGGCTCCTCCTCCTGTGCTCCTGCTTTGTCTCTGCTCTTGCGGTTTTTCCCTTCCTCCTGTCGGAACAGGTCCCTACCTGTTCCTAAGTACTTGCTGTGCATGCCTGTATACCAGTCCATACTGGTCCTGCTCAGTCCTACTGTCCTGCCTGAGTGCCAGCCATGCCCGCTTGTCTGCCAGAGTGCCAGCCGTGCCCGCCTGCCTGTGTCTCCGTAAAGCCAGTCCGCCCGTTAGGGCCTCTGCCGTACCTGTCCATCAGCCCGTGTCTCTGTCATGCCCGCCCGCCTGCCTGCGTCTCCATCAAGCCAGTCTGCCCATCAGGGTCTCTGCCGTATCCGTCCGTCAGTCAGTGTCACAGCCGTGACTGCCTATCTGTGTCCTGTTCACCGGTGGGATCAGCATCCACGGCCTGACACCACCCTGGAGTGGTACCTGGTAGCTACCTGCCGCACAAGTCTGACCACACCATCAGAGGCTCCAGCGAACGCCTAGGAAGCTACTTAGTTAAACCCCTTCCAGGGAAGTCTGGTCTGTGGTCCAGTGAGTCCACACCCCCGATCGCCTGCGCCAACCAGTCTGGGTAAGCATTACAGATTGCTCAGGCCATGGTCCCCGCTGAGTCCCATGAGCCATCGCTCTCGGAGCGAGATGAACTTTCTTCTTGCCTGTATTGGCTTCCGAGAGAATTGTATACCCGATCTGAAATCCTGACCACTGCTACACCTGGTCGACTCATAGTCTCTGATGAGATGTATTATCATCTTGCTTATGAAGAACTCCTTCAGAAGCCTCCGCCAAGATTCTATGGGGATCCAGAGGAGTGCATGGAGTTTCTGCAGCGCAGTTTGATGTATATCAAAGAGAATGCTTCCGATTTCACCTCCGATCGGGCCAAGGTGGGATTACTGATATCCTACCTAGCAGGAAATCCTTTGAGTTGGATTAATCCCTTCTAGGAAGCAAGGGATCCTATCCTCTCAGACCGTGAGGCCTTCCTGATGGTCTTCCTTAAAGCCTTAAAAGCGCCTAAGCCGGCTCCTCCTGCAAAGTCCAGTCCAGTTCTGCTGTCCTGCCTGAGTGCCAGCTGTGCCCGCCTGTCTGCCAGAGTGCCAGCCGTGCCCACCTGCCTGTGTCTCTGTCAAGCCAGTCCGCCCGTCAGGGTCTCTGCCGTATCCGTCCATCAGTCAGTGTCACAGCCGTGACTGTCTGTCTGTGTCCTGTTCCCCGTGGGATCAGCATCCACAGCCAGACACCACCCTGGAGTGGTACCTGGTAGCTACCTGCCGCACAAGTCTGACCTCACCATCAGAGGCTACAGCGAACACCTAGGAAGATACTTAGTTAAACAACTTTCAGGGAAGTCTGTTCTGTGGTCCAGTGGGTCCACACCCCCGCTCGCCCGCACCAACCAGTCTGGGCGCGAGTGTTACATCATGAGATACACATTCAACTTCACTCACTTCCTCAGCTCCCCTACTTTGCTGAAAATTCTGTACGACACACGTCTGGACCAGACATTTGTAGACTGCTTCCCAGATCCTTCCTGGCCTAACCTCGCCATGATGACAATTCCTTCTGCCTGTTTCACCTCAGACCTGAAACCATCCTCCACCTGGTTTGGTTGCCTTGGGAAAAGCATCCAGCCTGTCTGCACCATTCCTTGCAAAGCTTCAACTTCCTTCTGTTCCTCACTCCAATCGACTCCCAACCGTCCTCCCATGCTATGAGTCACCACATCTTCCTTCTACTGTACTGACCCACTGCAATGATGCCCAGTGGCCGTGGGAATGTGGGCTGTGCTGCTTTAATGTTGTGGGGCTGCCAAGCTGACCTGGGCCTATAGCCCATGTGGACCCTTCGGGCACTCTGGCCCCGTCTATCTAACTTCCTCTCTCCTCTAACCCCTACTCTCGGCAGCCCCTCCTACACTTAACCCTATACTACCTACTAACTGTTCTGTATACTAAAGTGCCCCCCTCTAGTGTCCAAACAAGAGCACTACTCTGTCCCTATACTGTACATGCAATGCAGTGAACACTATCACAATTATATACAAAGAAGAACAATAAAACATTGAGACAAAGAAATGGCAATACTCAGAAGGGGTAGCAGTAACATATCGTACATGAAGTAGAACATGTAACATGTAGCAATACCGGTAAGCAAAAAGACATAAATACAACAATGAACATTACTTACTTAACCACTTTACAGTCTGTTACCCCCAAAATGCATATTGAACTATCTATAGTGTGATATTGGGGACTTTGACCTATAAAATCATACTAGCACTGTTTATTTGAGTAGTACAGTGCATGAGAAAAAACTTTCAATTCAAATGCATATGAAGGAGTTTTTGTGCACTCTTGCAAACACAGTTTCAGTACCATTAGACAATCACAAAAGACATGGACCAGTTTCATTAAGACCGGTGTTGTTCATACTGATCTCAATGAGGGGGTGTGCTGGAGTCAGACGCTTCCCATTCATGAGAGGTGCACTCCTTTTCATGAATCTGGAGCATCTGATGAGTGGCGTGTGTCACTAAAAAACATCCCTCTCCATTCATAAATTAGACAAGCTGTGGGCTCAGACCCTTGCTCTGCCCCCCTCAAATCATTTTCTCAGAGCTGAGAAAAACTGTTGTGAAAATGTCAAAAGTTGCAAAATTTTGCCACAACTTAACCCTTTATCTACCAATGTCCTTTTTTTGGGACGCCTAATCTTTTGCTTCTAGCAACTAAGATTTTATCATTTTTATAATTAGGTCAAATTTTTTGTGTTGTGTTTGTAAAATGAATGTTTTCAAAATAGGAAATCATGTCATTGTCATTTTTAATTGAATATTGGGACGCCCTTTTCTGAAAAATCCGTAAAATGAAAATTTCTAATTTGGCAAGTAATGGGTTACATTTTTCTTAAATTTTACTACTTTTCAAAGCTTTTATGCCAAAATACAACTTGCCTAATAATTCTGCACCCAGTGTATTATAAAATCTTTATTACAAAACTAATGTATAAAATTATGGACATAGGTTAAAAGAACTTAACAAGCCCCATATAATGGGTGAAATAAAAACTTTGTTTTTTAGGGTCATAATAAACTCAGCAAACCCACAGAAAAACTCAAACATACAAATATATGTATACAACATGGTGACTCCATAAGCCCAGAACCAATATCCAAATATTGACTGGTCTTACTTATTGGTTGGTGGGTGGGCTTTTCTACCCTCAACGTCCTGTGGCATCATGTATTTAAAGGACCATTTTAGCTTCTCTTTTATTACTGGAGTTGTGTTACCAAGTTCCCTGTCCCTAGTATTATACTTACTATCCACCATCATTATCTGTTCTCTGCACCGCTCCTGTCAACTTCTAAAGTTGTGACCTGCAAGATGGCTCCAGTGTTTGCTAGGCGATCGGGAAGTCACAACTCAATATAAGTCTATGAGAGCCAGAATGAGGCCAGAACGAGGATCCCATAGACTTACACTGTGACAGCTTGTGACAGATACCAAGGACTTCTGCTCAGTCAGGAGCTGCGGTCACAAGATAACAGTGCGGAACTGGAGCGGAGCATGGAACAGCAGAGGATGGTGGCTGGTAAGTATAAAACTAGGTTCAAGAAACTACAGGGTGGGCCATTTATATGGATACACCTAAATAAAATGGGATTGCTTGGTGACATCAACTTCCTATTTGTGGCACATCAGTATATGGAAGGGGAAAACTTTTCAAGATGGGTGGTGACCATGGCGGTCATTTTGAAGTCAGCCATTTTGGATGCAACTTTATTTTTTTCCAATGGGAAGAGGGTCATGTGACATCAAACATATTGAGAATTTCACAAGAAAAACAATGGTGTGCTTGGTTTCTTCGTAACTTTATTTTTTCATGAGTTATTTACAAGTTTATGACCACTTATAAAATATATTCAAAGTACTGCCCATTGTGTTGGATTGTCAATGCAACCCTCTTCTTCCACTCTTGACACACTGATAGCAACACCGCACAGTTTCACCAAGGTCTCCCGATCTGACCCCCTTAGCCTTTTTTCTTTGGGGTCATCTGAAGGCAATTGTCTATGCTGTGAAGATACGAGATGTGCAGCATCTGAAACAATGGATACTGTAAGCCTGTGCTAGCATTTCTTCTGCGGTGTTGCTATCAGTGTGTCAAGAGTGGGAGAAGATGGTTGCATTGACAATCCAACACAATGGGCAGCACTTTGAACACATTTTATAAGTGGTCATAGACTTGTAAATAACTCATGAAAGAATAAAGTTACGTTAAAACCAAGCACACCATTGCTTTTCTTTTAAGCCCTCACCCAGTCCCAAATCACAAAAAATGGTGACACCACAGGTCTCAGAAAATAGCGGTTTTTTTTAACAAAAGTTTGTTTTTCTTTTTTACCACTTCAATAAAAATGAACCTAGACATGTTTGGTGTGTATGAACTTGTAATGACCTGGAGAATCATAGTGGCAGTTTTAGCATTTAGTGAACATGGTAAAAAAAAACAACAACTGTGGAATTGCACTTTGTTTGCAATTTCACCGCACTTGGATTTTTTTTCCTATTTTTCAGTACACGATATGTTAAAACCAATTGTGTTGTTCAAAAGTACAACTCGTCACGGAAAAAACAAGTCCTGACATGGCCATATTGAAAAAAAAAAATTAAAAAAGTTAAGGCTCTTGGGAAGAAGGGGAGCAAAGAACAAAACGTAAAAAGTAAAATACCTCTGGTCATGAACGCGTTAAAGAGTGGCATTATGGAACTGTAAGCTATGGTAAATGGAAATTGCTCCTACTGTAAGACTTAAAGGCAAAAAGGCTGAGCGGACATCCTATTGTGGACACGTTCTGCTATGGAAACCAGGTTCAGCAATGAAGAAATGTTCAGGTGAAAACTATTAAATCACTAAGGAAAAACAATATTACAGAAATCAATTAACACAAGTACAGATGCACACTGCTGGTACATTAATCCAGAGCATCGGAGAACATTGATTTCATGATCACAGAACTTCAATAGACCAATAGAGCTTGACACTCTTTACTGTGGCAATTAAAGAGGAGAGTGAGCAGCCATAGTTTGAGAAATATTTTCAACGATATAAAAATGATTATTCAAATACAGTAACCAACAGTCACGTACTGTGTGTCACCTACCAAAGAGATCGCGTAGAAATAGGTTTTATTTTTATATTCAAACCCAAGCTCACATTTTTGATACCTGGATTAAATGCTTAATATTGAAATTTTTATGTATTAAGGGTGTTTTTAAAGCAATTCACAGTGAGTAAAGTAATACAAATGAAGCCATGTTTTAAAATGGAGCTTTTGTCTGAATTGCAACAAAAAAAAGTGGGGCTCTGTTAGGCCTGTGTGCTGATGTACAGGATCGTGGAGTTACTAGTGTAACCTCACCCTCATCACCCACAACCAACAATACATTTACCAATATTCTCTCCCAAAAAACATAGTTTTTCTTTGCCATCCATAGTGTCTGGTGAAAAAAAAACCCACTAATTTTTTTAATTTTCCATTCCATTTTCCAGTTAGTTCTGTGCCTGCACTAAAAAGGCTAGCGTGCACTGTATAAACAGGGCCTAACCTGAAAAGTGAGAGGAAGAAGGAAGAACTAGGTGGAGTTCCATATTAGAGCAACCCCTGCTTAGCACATGCTTCTTGTGACTCTGCCCGCCTTTCTTCACTCATCTGTGACCCACTGTCAGTTCTCTCTCAGGAGTCCAATCCTCACACAGAAACAGAAGCAGCAGCGAATGACGCATGTTGGACAGGCACTGCCCGTGTCTGGGCACTGGGGTGGAATGTGTGAGACCAAGGGTACAATCACACTGGCATCGATTCTCTCTTGCAAGAGAATTGGGCTGATTAGACCACGTTCACTCGTTCAGTATTTTACATCAGTATTTGTAAGGCAAAACCAGGAGTGGGGCAATCAGAGGAAAAAAGTAACAGAAATGTGTCACCACCTCTATATTTATCACCCACTTCTGGCTTTGATAGACCCAGAGACTTCCATTGCCAGTTTTGATCCTTCGGACAGAAATCAGAGATGTCTGATTTTTTTCCATGGAATACATGGAAACATGGGACATGCACAGCCCCACAGAATATCATAGGTACGAGTGGTATCTGTGAAAACCTCGGAAAGTACTCTGTTATGAAAGGTAATTCAGTACCACAATGGACATAGAGGTCAGCGCACATACAGTGACCTGGCAATAACCCAAAAAACAAGAACGAGCTCTGAGACGTGGGAACTCTGTTGACCGCAATCCCTAATCCTCTCCAACCACACTAAAGGCAGCCGTGGATTGCGCCTAACGCTCCCTATGCAACTCGGCACGGCCTGAGAAACTAGCTAGCCTGAAGATAGAAAATAAGCCTACCTTGCCTCAGAGAAATAGCCCAAAGGAAAAGGCAGCCCCCACATATAATGACTGTGAGTAAGATGAAAAGACAAACGTAGAGATGAAATAGATTTAGTAATGTGAGGCCCAACTTTCTGAACAGAGCGAGGATAGGAAAGGTAACTTTGCGGTCAACACAAAACCCTACAAAAACCACGCAAAAGGGGGCAAAAAGACCCTCCGTACCGAACTAACGGCACGGAGGTACACCCTCTGCGTCCCAGAGCTTCCAGCAAGCAGAAAAAAACAAATTGACAAGCTGGACAGAAAAAAAACAGCAAACAAATAGCAAAGAGGAACTTAGCTATGCAGAGCAGCAGGCCACAGGAACGATCCAGGAGGAAACAGGTCCAATACTAGAACATTGACTGGAGGCCAGGATCAAAGCACTAGGTGGAGTTAAACAGAGCAGCACCTAACGACTTCACCACATCACCTGAGGAAGGAAACTCAGAAGCCGCAGTACCACTTTCCTCCACCAACGGAAGCTCACAGAGAGAACCAGCCGAAGTACCACTTGTGACCACAGGAGGGAGCTCTGCCACAGAGTTCACAACAGTACTCATACAAGGAAATCATACATGGAAACATGGGACATGCACAGCCCCACAGAATATCATAGGTACGAGTGGTATCTGTGAAAACCTCAGAAAGTACTCATACAAGAAAATCGTCTGTGTGCATGAGCCGTAACGGTCAGGCCAGTCTGTCAGCTATAAGAAGGCACAGAGGACACCAAGTGAAGTCTTCTGGCTCGACTTGTGGCCACCAGCCGCCTAACTGGAAGAGGACCACAGTGGCTGTTTTAGGAGAAAGTCATGCTATAAGGGGCATGCAATGAGTGACTGACACCTCAGAGAGGACTGAGAGCTGGGAGCAGCCTGTCTGACTAGGAGGGATTTTTTGCATTCAAAATACCCTTTTATTACAATATCAATAACAGAAAGGTGTCTCATCATTCTCAGTACTAAAATTAGATTTTTCTGAATCTTTGGCCCATATGATTTTTTTTTACTGGTCCAGAAATAACTTCACAGGAGGTTAACAACCTGGTTCCCTATAGACTTCGTAAACTTGTGTTAAGATTTCCACATCATCGCTTTTCTATGCACACCCAGATAAGTTGAAAAGCATCTGACTCTCCAAGATAACATAAGGATTATAAAGAAACATGTGAGACATATTAAGGTGTAATGTTGTAGAGAAAAACTAAGTGACTGTTGTAGAGTATGCAAATTGCTTCTTCAGATAGAAGGATTACTTGAACTGTATAGCGCCACCTGTTGGAAGTCACAATCAACTCTTTAACGAGTCTTGCAATATGACCTAGGATAAAAGTCAATTCGGAATCTCAATTTGCAGACACAGTGTTTCCGGCTACTGGCCCTCGTCAGTGCAAAGTATGAGAACTGATTCGGCTACGTGAGAGGCTCTGGACTGGGGTATGTTTTCACGGTCAGTAAAAGCTGCAAATTGGACACTGCATACAGCCACAGCGTTCAATCCGCAGTATCCAGATGTTACAACATAGTGAATGGGATTTTATGAAATCCTATCTCCACTATGCGTGCAGGGACGCCTCCGGCTTCCCTGCGTATATGCACATGCGCCACATCTTTCCAGACCGCAGCATGTCTATTTATCTTGGGGAAATGATCCGTCTCCACAAGATAAATATCACAGTCCAATGTATTGGACGTGGTGATTCCATATGGTTCAATGAACACATACGGAACAACTGCGCGTACAAAAGCTGGCAGCGCTTTGGATGCAGAGGGCATGTGCTGTGTCCAATGCGCTAATGGTTTGTGCCCATGGAAACATACCCTAAGGGGTAAAGCTTCTCCTTGTGGAGAGTGACATACCAGCTCTGGCTTGACAAGGTAAGGAGGCTTATTTGCCGTGCAATGCTCCTCTGGGAAATTTCATATGCAAATTGCCTCTTCAGAGAGATAGAGGACTTGAATTCTATAGAGTGCCACCTGATAGAAGTAGCGATGTAGCGTTGAAGAGTACAAGAATCAATGGAGCAGATTTATTAAGCCTCTGTTCTCATTTGTGTTGGAACAGTTTATATCAAGAATGCCGGACAAAATATTTCAGCATAGTTCAGGCACAGAGCTGTGGCAACATTTGCACAATTTTCTAGCTTTAATATTAAGAATCTGTTGAAGAAGTAGAGATCATGCCCACTACTGCTAAACCCCATTCATTTATCTTAACACTTGAAATGGTGACTACCGAGTCTCAAATTTTTGGGGGGTGTATCATGATGTGGAAAATTTTAAAGCCAAAATAACAGATGTAAAATTATTGATAAATTTGCCATGAAGTAGTTTTGGGACCAGAATGGTCACTTTCACAGAAAAGGGTTCAGTCAGTGCACTGGGTGCAATGCTTTTTTTTTTTTTTTTACCTTGGAACATCTTTGCACAAGGCACTGTGCAGAAATCTGATAAACGAAAAACTTACTCTTGCATTTTCTAATAGCTACTAGCAAAACGGTAAATGCTGTTCTGATCTTTGATATATGCCGAATCTCAGGAGCAGGTAAGTCACACAATTTACTTACAAAGTCTATTGCTAAACTGGAAAATAGTGCGCACTTGTCAATTTTTAATTCCAGAGTTTTTCTCACCTCAAAACTATTTTGAGTCACCTTAAAAGGTTTAGTCCTTGTGCCAACTGCTCCTTATATGTATATTCAGACCTAGACTGATCTATGGCTTGATGCATGTGGGCAGGAGATAGCAGTGGATGCACAGCTATATGTAAGTAGCATTATAGTAGTAGGGATATGTAGTCCTTCAAACTACACTAAATAGTGATATACTAGGTAATCACAGCTGAACGTGTTCCTACTAAATCAAGAAATATTCAAAAGGCACAGAGCAAAATGGAGTAAAAAAAGTACCGGTATATATATATAAAACTTTTAATGTCTTACATTCAGATAAGAGTCTTACAAGGAGACCAGTGCAGATATGAGAAGTATTTAAGGGAGAAAAATATCTCTGAGAATGATTGTATTTAAGTTCACAACCATAACTACAAAGGCAATAAGCCACCATAACTGCAATTTCTATCATTTGACCATGTTCAGATTTTCTATGACAAATGAAAGCCTTAGACACTTCAACACTATGTGATCTATGACATTTATAGTAACTAACCCAATGGAATGTGATCATTGTTTAAACCTTCGGCAGTTCTCTATAATTTGCCGTACAATCGTGAACAATACTCCTTTCAGTGTTTATTTCTCTTTTTTCTACAACAAATGATCAGTGCACCTAAAGCATGTCTACAGAACACAAATACTCCGTCACACTGCACACACAATAGACTTAGTGTATGATGGCTGACACGGGATGCTTCCAGCAAGCCTTGGAATTCATCTTATAAGAACATTCCATTGAAAAGAATCCTTTTGTTGTCAAGGTTCTTCTCAGGTCAGGAATCTGTTTAATCTCTTACATCTTATGTGCGTGATTAAAAAAAAACGTGATCTTCAGTGGCTCAATGTCGGTTAACATGCAAGAACAGAGAAACAGAAGAGACTCTGTTTGGGTCGGTTTCACAGCAGATACCAGCTATTGTATACACAGATGTTTTGTCTTGTTTTGTTTTTCTTTTCTAGGAGAATGACTCTTTCTTTGTTATAATTTTTCTTACCGGTAGGAGGCTAAGGTCTAATACAAAGTAGAGAAATGGGAGACAAAGTCTTAATGTATCACTGTGTTCCTACCTGCCAAGGGGACTGAATCATTCAATGGGAAACTGCAACTATTTGTTTTGTGTTTTTCTTATTACAGTTTACAGCCAGGCTCTGCACAATCATGAACTAGACATCAAATTGAGTTTTATTGAAAGAATAATGCTAAGCAGATAAAGTAAGTATCACAAAAATTCATTACAAGTATAGTGAGTCACAGCCAGGTCATTCTCCCATAATGTCTTTTTTCAATGCCCCAAAACAAAAACACACATTTATAAAAATGCCGTTTTGACTCTTTGTTGTTCAACATATATATTTTTTTTAAAACAGCACCATATGGGGATATTCTCCTGTGTTAAATCTGTAAGCTTTATGGCACTTATGCTTGGGTACGATTATGTTAGCAAAATCAACATTTTTATGGTTTTATTTTAAAGTTCTAAGATATAGGAATGTGTGTTTGAGAATGAGTTGAAATATTCGACAAATGGAAATCAGACAGGATGATCTGCAAAGGATGCATACTGATCCTCTGGGACGTAGAAAAAGAGAAGAGGTCCAAGGTCACTTACCTTCACTTTGTGAGACCTTATCGGATGGGTGTGTTATTGAGCTTCCTGTGCTGCCATAACTTTCATAGAGCAGGTCAGGAAGCACATTGCAAATGTAAAAACTTCACTGTCAGCACTAAGGATTTGGGTCTCCACTTTTGAAAATTCCAAATATTCTAACTAGATAATGAAATAGAGGATAGGTATCTGAAGATGACCGCGCTGCTGCAGAAGATGAGAGGTTCCACATGCCAAAGTTCATGTAAGTAGTATTATTACGAGTTTCTGGTTCGAACCTTTATCACATACAGACTACACAAAAGGCCTTACTGTAGGTTGTACCTAAAAAAGGGCTCAGTTCAAGCCAGAAATACGTAATAAAACTATTTACATCAACCTTGGAGTGTGGATCCTCTCATCTTCTGCAGCAGCGTGGTCATCTTCAGATACCTATCCAACATTTCATTCAAGAAGTGTTTTAACCGGTGAGTGCCATCCGTTCCTTTCAATTTTTCTATCCAACATTTCATTATCTATTGTGCGCAGTACAAGGGAATCTTCTACCTGCTGCCGGACTGTAGCAGCTGACACTAACACAGGAGTCACAACTCCATCAGGTGAGCAGTATCTCATCTCCCACCCCTACATACAATATCACCCTATGGGCGCTTGTCGTCTTTTTTTCTTTTCTTAAATTGTCTTATTAAAAATTATATCTATGTATATACACACATATGTATTTGCAGTCATGGGCACAAGTTTTAAGACTGACACAAATTTTGGTTTTCACCAGATGTCAGGTGTTTCTATAGTATACCGAAGTACATTCCCTCCACGCCTATGGGAGTGGAGACGCATGCATATTCAATACCTTAATGAGCAGTGCCACTTGATTGCTCAGCACACGAAGAGCAACTGTAAGCTGGCACCAACGAGATGCTGCGAGGGCGCGCTGGAGGGTGAGTATGATGTCTTCCGGAAGCCGGCGGCTGCGGCTGTCACTGTGCATACTACAAGAGAAGCAAATATTCATTTCTCTTTAGCAGTGGGCACAGGCTTTAGCCACAGCCGCCGGCTCCTGGTTCTGTGACCCGCTGCTCCCCCTCCCCCACCGGCTTTCTGGGACAAAGACTCATGTATAAGACAAGGGGGTGTTTTCAGCACAAAAAATGTGCTGAAAAACTTGGCTTATACACGAGTTTATACGGCACCTAGTTTTGTAACAAGATTGTATGGACAGATGAAACCTAGGTAAACTTATACCAAAATGGTGGGAAGAGAACGGTATAAAAAAGGCTGGAGAAGTCCTTGATCTGAAGCATACCACACCATTTGTGACACGCGTTCAAGGCAGTGATATGGCAGATGGGCATGTAAGGTGGCCAATAAAATAGGATCCCTGGTGTTTACCAACGATGTGACTGTGGATAGACGTGGTAGGGTGAATTCTGAAGTGTACATTCTGCTCAGATTCAGTCAAATATTGCAAAACTGATAAGATGAAGCTTAACAGTACAGATAATGACCAAATACATACGACGTAGCTAGCAGCAAACGATTGCTTGTTATACACTATTTGTGCAGCTTGCCCACTAGAATAGAAAGGAAATGGGCACTCAAGTCACACGAGAGGTGTAAGAAAAATACAAAAATATGATAACATGAAACAAGCATTCATTGGCACTTGCTCCATCTCCACTGCAAAGGCAACCCAATGGCTCCTTAGGGCCTAAGAAGAGCATTTGATCAATAGCTAGTAAATGCAGCAGAGACCTGGCAACTCATTTTAAAGGGAATCTTTCACCAGGTTTTTACCACCTAATCTGAGAGTAGCATAATATAGGGAAAGAGACCTTGATTTTAGCAGTGCGTCACTTACTGGGTTGCTTGCTGTAGTTTTGATTAAATCACTGTTTTAGCAGAAGGAGATTATCACTAGAGGACTAGTAAACCTGCTGCCATGTAATTCTACATATTATGTATAACTCCGCCCCCACTATTGATTTACAGCTTTCTGTGTACACTGTGCATAGGCAAAAAGCTGCCAATCAGTAGTGTGGGCAGGGTTATACACAGCTTAGCATTCACAGAAGTGCTAGATCTACAGCAGACGAAGGTGATTGCATCAAAATGACAGCAAGCAGCCCAGTAAGTAAAATATAGATGAAATCAGGGTCTCTGTTCCTGCATCATGCTGCTCTCAGGTGGGGTAGCACAAACCTGGTCACCAATTTCCTTTAGGTTTTCAAACCCAATTAAGTTATTTCATATATAAAAAAAATAAGAAGAAAAACAAAGTCTTATATGAGTGATAGATTTTTGAACTTTTTAAACAAATGTCTGTCTGCTAACCAGGCCACTGTCTATGACCAGACTCCGGCATTACCTCTCACCACAGTATTATTCTATTATCCCCATTGTGGTCCATGTTCTCATATCTACTACCGCCTGTTTTGTCTTACCGCCCCAACATTACCACAATCAATATTTCAGTAGTTCTGCTCTAAGAACCCTAAATATTTCTTTCTTTTCGCTTTGTACTAGTATTCTATCATGTCCTACAGAGGTTTTGTATGGTTAATTTTGCTGAGATCCTCCTTTCTAGGGATAAACTATGCTGTAATCACGATGCAATTGTATTTTCCTCTCCAAACCATTGTTTCCTGAAAAAATGCAATACATCTTGGCCTAGTGATTTGACTCTGCCAAAAGCTATTGTTCTCTGAGCGAGGAACTGGAATTGCTTCCCAGGACCATAATTTCACCATCCCTGTCATTGCAAAAAAAACACATGCATTCATTAATCTGAGCTTTATTCTATAAAAAAAAAACCCTGTCATTGGCAGCATGTTTTATTGACGTTCTATAAAACAGATGTCCAATGTTCCTCCTAACGAAAGGGAACAGACGAAATCCATGAAAACGTCTATCCAAAAATATGTAGGAAATCACATTTCTGCATTTAAACAAGGAGTTTGTGAATTTCCAGATTTCTTTAGCTCAAATCTAAATGATTCATGAAATGCTTGCTATAAAAGTGACTTTCCAGATAATTCTAGGCGTGAATCACTTTGTCTATAGTCCTATGTTTTGTTAATTGAATAAACTTCTATTAACCCCTTTCTGACCTCGGACGGGATAGTATGTCCGAGGTCAGATCCCCTCCGGCGGTGAGCATGCATCAAACCCGGGACATGTCAGCTGTTTTGAACAGCTGACATGTGCCCGCAATAGCGGCGAGTGGAATCGCGATTCACCCACCGCTATTAACTAGTTTAATGGCGCTGATAAATGCTGACAGCAGCATTTAACTAGCGCTTCCGGCCATCTGGCTGGAAATGCACGCATCGCTCACCCCTGTCACGTGATCGGGAATCAGCGATGCGTCGGCATGACAACCAGAGGTCTATTGAAGATCTCTATGGTTGTTAATGCTGGATTGCTGTGAGTGCCACCCTGTGGTCGGCGATCATAGCAATGAAACGCAATGCAACAATTCTACTACATAGGAGCAATCTGAGCTTTGCTCCTATGTAGCAGAGCCGATCGAGTTTTGTCAGCTTCTAGCCTCCCATGGAGGCTATTGAAGCATGGCAAAAGAAAAAAAAATGTTTTAAAAAATATGAAAAAAATATAAAAGGTTAAATCACCCCCCTTTCGCCCCATTCAAAATAAAAAAAAAAATCAAATATACACATATTTGGTATTGCCACGTTCAGAATCACCCAATCTATCAATAACAAAAAAGGATTAACCTGATCGCTAAACGGCGTAGCGAGAAAAAAAAACGCCCAAATTACGTGTTTTTGGTCGCCGCAACATTGAATTAAAGTGCAATAACAGGCGATCAAAAGAATGTATCTGCACCAATGGTATAATTAAAAATGTCAGTTCAGCACGCAAAAAATAAGCCCTCACCCGTCCCCAGATCACAAAAAATGAAGATGCTACGGGTTTCGGAATATTGTACTTTTTTTTTTTTTTTTTTAGCAAAGTTTGGAATTTGTTTTCACCACTTAGATAAAAAATAACCTAGACATGTTTGGAGTCTATGAACTCGTAATGACCTGGAGAATCAAAATGGCTGGTTAGTTTTACTATTTAGTGAACCTAGCAAAAAAGCCAAGCAAAAAAAACAGTGTGGGATTGCACTTTTTTGCAATTTTACCGCACTTGAAATTTGTTTCCTGTTTTCTAGTACATGACACGCCAAAACCAAAGATGTCGTTCAAAAGAGCAACTCGTCCCGCAAAAAATAAGCCCTCATGTGGCCATATTGGCAGAAAAATAAAAAAGTTATGGCTCTGGGAAGTAGGGGAGCGAAAAACGAAAACAAAAATTCCCCGGGTCATGAAGGGGTTAAACTTTGGAGCACGATAAATACCGTAGATATAAAACAACCAGCTCATAATAGCTTGATTAACAAAGCCAGATAAAGGGGTAGAAGGAAGACATAATTCAGCATAGCAACATAAATCATATGATTATGACAAAACTGTTTTGCCCCAAGTGGTAAACCGATCTTTAGAGGCTAGAGTACAGCACTACCCCACTTCTGCTCCACATTTGTCTTTCTAAATGCTTAAAGCAAGAATGTATTCACATCTAAAGAGTAATAAAGGAATTTGGGTTCAGGTCTGTAGTCAATCTACAGTATGTGACTGCAGACTTCAGAATTTTTACAGCACGTGAAGGATGAGCGCTGTGAGGATTCTCTTGTGCTGGCGCCAGGAGCGGGCGGGTGTGTGACTGCAAGTATGATATCTGTATACATACGACCACATGCAGACTAGACGTGCATGGCTTTGCTCAATACAAGTGAAGTGAATGGTGAATGAGGCAGGACACGTCTAGTTGGAATGTGGCAGGAAGTATACAAACTTCAAGGTCAAAGCAAAAAAGGATGTGTGAATGCACCCATACGTGATAATGTAATTGCTATCTATTAAAAGAAGCACACATCACACACGTGCAAAAATCTGACAGGCTACCGGGTTCTAGGCTTTAAATACACAAAATGATTATACTTGTTGCATTGCCCTGCAACTTGCACACAGCATGTACCTTGCGTGCTACTGCACAAACAGCTGCTTCTCCTGTGTCTTGCTGAGCATTTAGTTTTATATAAGACACACTTTGCACCATATGGTAGCACAGCACAATCTGTGTTCTGCGATTAGCATGTAAAGGGGTCTGTTCACCTGTCCATGACGTGTGTACTTAGGCACATCACTAGTGTAAGTGTATGGTAGGGCAGCTGCAATCCTCCAGTTCTACGCAAATGAATATAAAAAAAAATTGACCTTCACATCCAAACAGAAAAGACAAGTGTGAACAGGTGCAAGCTAAGAGAGCCACTCTATATAACTAGTAAATGAGGCTCAAGTACCAAAAAGCAAAGTACACAATGTATGTAATCAACAAACTGGACTAGCTGGTCAGCTCAGAGTCAGGAACATCCTGGTGCCTTACATTTTTATCAAAGGCCCAGGGGGGAGATATCATTGGTGCAACCTGTGTGGTCGCACAGGGGCCCAAGAGGTAAGGGGGCCCGCCTCTAAAGCAAGTGGAATTGTGCATTTCAGTCCAAAAGCTCAAAAGGGTCCATACATTGTTATTGCACAGAGGTCCTCTTCTGTCTGTGTCTGCCAGTGATCAAGCAAGTGCGTTCAAGAAAGGTATGCTCACTTCATCAGGTGAACTTAAAGTACAGAGTGGGGTCTTCAATAGATCCACTGCATGAAGAGAATATACCAATCTCAAAGTGTATTTTGCTGTAATAGATACTTTGGATTCTCCTGGATTCCACCACTGAGCACCTACTTGGCTGAGCCCTGTGAGCCAGCCATCATTATATGCGCCTCATCTTAGCTGGACGTTCCTGGCTCTCTGCTGGCAGTGCATCTTATTCCAGTTTGTGCTTGCACACATTTTATTCTTGGACACTTGTCCTCAGTTTGTGCCCACTCAGCTTTTCACTGCTGATGTGAATTGATCTGATCCATGCTATCTTCCAATGTGATGCCATGATGCATACAGTCACCAAAGCTCTGGACAAGCTGCAGATGGTAATTTCTACAACAAAGATGTCTGACAGTAGATGAATTATTCTCTTATAGTTTGTGCTGGGCTAAGGGGCCCTCAAAATAATTTTGAATATCAAATGGAGTTTCTTTTCATAAAAAAATAAATAAAATAATAAATGATTTGCTCCGTCTCTGTTTTCGGTCTAGTAGGCTCCTTATAGCATTTATTCATCGCTTCTTGACTTTGTTAGAATCAATGGAAAAAAACATCAATGCAAATTTCTTTACATTTGTTTTAAACTGTAAGGGGGTTTAACCAATTTTAGTCTTAGATGGGCTGTACTAGCTGTAAAAAAGGGAAACATATTCGTGTATCTCTGTGAACCAGGCCACGAGCCCCCCAAATGAAGGAACTGTAAAAGAGCGGGAGCGGTTGAAGATCCTACATGTTTGTTATGCTTGGAACACTAGGATGCTGTTTGTGTGCTATGTTCCTGGGAACACCCTGTAATCTTCTATAGATCATAGATGTAATTAAATTGCAAGGAATGTCCCCGCCACATACAGAGTGTAGTGCGATTTCATTAGGGGAACAGAAATATTATTGCGACAGAAGGAAATAAATCAGAGAAACTTCAAAGGATCTTTCCAAGCAGAGAAATGCTGCAGGGCAGCTTTTTATGAAACACCTTTTCACAAAGCATCCTTTACAAGGCGCAACTAGTAATAAGAGGTGGAAGCAGACATGCGACTATCTTTCTTCCTGAACTGCAGAGCCTGGCAAACAAACAGAGGCACACAGCCTGCTCAGCAAGCAGATCACTGGAAGGCAATGCAGGGCTACAAAGAACAGGCGGCCTGCAGGATGGATCTGAACAAACAAAGGCGATCAACTGGAAGCTATAGATAAGTCTGTATGTAATATGATGACAGCAGGAAGAGCACCGGAGTCATGACACTCGACTACAGAGTCTAGAATAGGTGAATGGGCAAAAAAAGTTCTAAACATGCATATAAAACAGAAACATCATAAAAACGGTCCTAAAAAGCTGTTTTTGAAAGTGTAACTAGAATAAGCCTCCTTACCTTGACAAGCCAGAGATGGTATGTCACTCTCCATAAGGAGAAACCTTACCCCTTAGACCCCAGTCCAGAGCTTCTCAGCTAGCCAAATCAGTTCTCATGCTTCGCACTGACGAGGGCCAACAGCCCGAAACACCGTGTCTGCGAATTGAGATACTGATTTGGCTTTTATCCTAAGTCATATTGCACGACTCGTTTAAAGGGTTGATTGTGACTTGTAGGATCGCTACTTCCAACAGGTAGCGCAGTAGAGTTTAAGTCCTCTTTTTCTCAGAAGAGGTAATTTGCATATATAAAGTGTTATGTCAGGCAGATGACATTGTAAAAATATTGGAAGTTTCGCTGCCGAAACCATGGATCAAGTGGAAGGATTAGTATGCTAAGCTTCTACCGCTTCAGAACCTTTAGGCTCTGTTCACATCAAGTATGAGCCTTCCATAGAGAGATACATAAGAAGGACTTCCCATTGTAAGCTTCCAACAGAAAACTGAAATGGGCATACAGTATGGCAGCCATGCGGTCTTAGTGAGGGGAAAAACAATTATATACTGGCCTTGTATATGCAATAGGACACTCTTGTCACATGTTGGATTAATACCAACATTGAATAGTTCATAATGTGTGACCGCAGTCATGAATGCACTGTCCAATACTTAGATATTGATGACCTATAGCCCTTAGCATAGGTTATGAATGTCAGATTGCGAGGGTCCAACCGCCGGCACTTTTATTTTATGGGAGCTGAGCTGCAGTTCTCATCTGGTCATTAGTGGGAGCTGTGCGGTTCCAATCTGCCCTGAGTTTACATCACTCTACAACCAAAGCTAATAACTGCTAATCAATGTTGAACTTCCACCTATCTGAAATTCATGACCTACCCTAAGGTTAAAGTTATCTGGCCTTTGTCTGACTGCAAACTTGTAGCCTGCAGACATGCAGCTTATGTAACTGCAGACTTGTAACCTATGTGACTGCAGACATGCAGCTTATGTGACTGCAGACTTGTAGCCTATGTGACTGCAGACTTGTAGCCTATGTGACTGCAGACTTGTAGCCTAAGTGACTGCAGACTTGTAGCTTATGTGACTGCAGACTTGTAACCTATGTGACTGCAGACTTGTAACCTATGTGACTGTAGACTTGTAGCCTATGTGACTGCAGACTTGTAGACTATGTGACTGCAGACTTGTAGCTTATGTGACTGCAGACTTGTAGCTTATGTGACTGCAGACTTGTAACCTATGTGACTGCAGACATGCAGCTTATGTGACTGCAAACTTATAGCCTATGTGACTGCAGACTTGTAACCTATGTGACTGCAGACTTGTAGCCTGTGACTGCAGACTTGTAGCTTATGTGACTGCAGACATGTAGCCTATGTGACTGCACACTTGTAACCTATGTGACTGCAGACTTGTAGCCTATGTGACTGCAGACTTGTAGCTTATGTGACTGCAGACTTGTAGCTTATGTGACTGCAGACTTGTAACCTATGTGACTGCAGATATGCAGCTTATGTGACTGCAGACATGCAGCTTATGTGACTGCAGACTTGTAGCCTGTGACTGCAGACTTGTAACCTATGTGACTGCAGACTTGTAGCCTATGTGACTGCAGACTTATAAATCTTCACACAGCGTGCACTGCAAGGACTTTCTGGTGCTGGTGTCTGGAGTGTGATCGAAGGTATGTGATTTACACACATGCGGTCATGTGCCAGCTAGATGGGCTTGGTATCGCTCAATGCAAGTGTATTGAGCAAGGCTGGATATACTCTAGTCGGAATGTGGCCAGAAGTATGCAGATCGCAAACTTGCAGTCACATGACCGCCTGCTTCAGGCGCTGGAGAATTCTCTTTCTACAAGTCTGCAGTCACAGAGTCACTGCAGACTTGTTGCCTAAAGCCAACAACCCCTTTAACCCCTGGATGTATTTTCATTTTTGCGTTTTCCTGCAAAAAACAAGCACTCATACAGCCATATTGATGGAAAACTAAAAAGGTACGTAACTGAGAAGAAGGGAAGCGAAAAATGAAAAAAAAAAAAACGCAAAACCGAATAAAGCTCCGAGGTTAAGGGGTTAATGCAATCTCACAGCGACAAAAAAACAAACAAGGAATACTGGTGTTTTGACTTTTTTTCTCGTTATGCTGTTTACCGATCAGGTTAAACCTTTTTTGATTGATAGATCGGGCGATTCTGAAGGTGGCGATACCAGATATGTGTATGTCTTTTTTTATTGCTTTATTTTGAAAGGGGGGTGGTTTTAATATATATATATATATATATATATATATATATATATATATATATATATATATATATATATATATATATATATATATGGAAAACAGCACATCAAAAATGAAAAAAAAGTGGACTTTAATGCCTGAACGGCGTGGCAACGTTTCGGATATACTATCCTTTTTCAAGCAGTGTATACATAGAAATGCCAGGTTTTTATACAAACCACAGGTAAATCTCATTACAGAAATCATTACATTAATTTTGTCAATAAATACATTATTATGAACCCCTTCTTATATGAGTGGGGTGTCCCTGTGTCTAGTAGCACTTATTTGGCTTATGCCATGGCCTGGGTTATGTATTTGTGTCCTTTTTTTGATCATACATTATCCCCACTTATAATAACAGATATTGCTTTATAATAAAGTCCTGTTCTTGTGGTATGGATGCTGACTTCTAATGAGATCTATGATAGGTCACACTTTGGTGCCCGTTTTATGTAGGTCTGTGTTAACGTTTTCTGTGCAGTGGCATCTCTGTATGAATGTATCGGCGAGGGAATGCCATAAGCAAGATGGCTCCCGGCACTTCAGATACAGTCTGCGCATGCGCGGAAAGCAGCTCTAAGACCTATGGGTAATGATGTTACGGTTATGCGCACTTCGATTCCGGGAATGCCGTGGATATGGCGTCTGCAAGCAAGAACATGTGTGAGTTTTTTCTGGATTGCGTTACATAAGGCGGCACACCTGGTAGATATAATTATGATGATTAGGTACTTATGGATAATCTGGGAGATCGCTATGTATCATATAGTTTTTAATGTGATGTCTTAAAGGGATCTTTGATCACAGCACAAATGCACTTTTTTATGTCACTCCACACATTCATAATAATGTATTTATTGACAAAATTAATGTAATGATTTCTGTAATGAGATTTACCTGTGGTTTGTATAAAAACCTGGTATTTCTATGTATACACTGCTTGAAAAAGGATAGTATATCCGAAACGTTGCCACGCCGTTCAGGCATTAAAGTCCACTTTTTTTCATTTTTGTTGTGCTGTTTTCCTTTTTCTTTTTTTATATTTGAACCACCTACAATAGTGGTTTGGAAAACTCTGCACGTCTTTTCAAGGTAGTATTTTGATGCTGTTCCTTTTTTCACTATATATATATATATATATATATATATATATATATATTTTAAACTTTACTTTTGGCATGCCTCAATAGCCTCCATAGGAGACTAGAAGCTGCCATAACCTGATTGGCTCAGCTACATATGGGCGATGATCAGTTCGCTTATATGTAGCTGAATTACTTACTTGCTATGACAGCCGACCACTGGGCGGCGCTCATAGCAAGCCGGCAGTGACAACTATAGAGGTCTCTAGGAGACCTCTGGTTGTCATGCCCACCCACCGGTGACCTGCGATCACGTGACGAGGTCACTGGTGGGCGGATTTCCAGCATGATTGCCGGAAGCGCTTGTCAAATGCGTTTGACAGTGGCATTTAACGGGTTAATAGCCAAGGGTGGATCACGATTCCACCTGTGGCTGTTATGGGCACATGTCAGCTATTCAAAACAGACAGATTCTCTTTAAGTCTAGCAAATGACTTCTTGACCCTTTGACCTTATTCATTGCAGTCGATATTTTTCATGTTTTCACTTGGCATGTAAACTAGCGGTAACTTGTTTATCCCTGCTTGGGTCACCAATTTTAGTACTGGTGCTTGTCTTTTTGTGCGGGTTTTTTCATTGATATACAATATATGTTTCCCATACTTGCGGTTGCGAAAACATGTGTAATGCTATGTTGTCTGTGGATGGATACCATGCTTGGCAAAGGTGGTTTTCCTTTATTGGATGTTTTATTGGATGCTGCCCTTCCCTTGGTTGTTCCTTCCTGGGGAAAGGCCTGGCTATTCACTGCCTGCGTTGAGAAACACGTGATGGTGTCTCCGCAGCTCCTCTACATGCATTTGCATATTTGGGGGCAGTGTTCTGGAATCACTGCGTTGAGAAACACGTGATGGTGTCTCCACGGTGTTGGATGTTTTGGTCTCCACGAGGTCAATCATCCGTGCCTTTATAAGTCTATGTTTACACGTTGCATTGTTGCTGCTTTTTTATGCAAATTTTAAGCTGCGTTTTAGAGTACCAGCAAAGGCTATGAGGTTTCAGAAATCTCATGCACACACATTAGTTTTATTTTCCTGACTGATTTGGAAAACTGCTACTTTTTGAAAACTGCAGCATGAGTAACTGCAAAAACGCATCAAAAACCGCAGGTACCAGGTTTGGCTGTGTTTCTGTTGCAAAAACATTAAGATGGTTGCATCATGACTTTTTTTTTAGGGGTACTAAAATTTATCAGCACCCACAAGAGAACAAAATTGCAGAAAAATCTGCTTTTTAAGCAGCTTCTTTACTGCCAAGAAAGCAGGTATTGCCTGCGGAATCCCCCCCAGCAAAAACGCAGCATGTGAACATAGCCTAACTGTTGAGTTTTCTCCTCCAGCTACTATAGACTTGAACAGCAGAGTTATATCATCACTGTGAGCCACTATGCTACTAGAGTGAATTAACAAGTAACAATGGGTGCATGCCGCTCTATGGTTGAAAGGACAAAACATGGCAATTATGTAAAGTACCAGCTTTCATTCATAATTAAAGAGCCGTCTGAAGGTGCGGCAGACAATAACCTGTTGTTTAACTATACTTAACAGTAGAAGCATTTTGCCTAAAATAAGCATTTCTTTGATAGGAAGATACAATTAAATGATGGAAAACAAAGCTTGGAAAAATGGCTTTTTAGCAGCTGTGCATTGTTCACAACACCATTCGATAGCACTTATAATAAGGCAGCTTCCAGCATGGCTGTGAAATTACAAAAAAAAAAGGAAAACTGTTGCTCATCGCCTACCAACTCGGCTGACTCCCCAATCTCACCACTGATTGCTAATTGACTGGAACATCTTTTCTACTCAAGCTTCTATCCGTACTGGAAATGGAAAATTCAATGACAGAAGTATTCATTTTGCACCGACATGTAATGAAAGCTTTGGAGTAAATATTGATTTTCTACCAGGCGTCAAACACTGTAAAATAGACGTAACACGTGTATATTGATCAAGGGAGGGGTTTAGTGGATGAATTTAAATGTGCATTGCCCACCGCAGTATGCCGTTAGCATCTGACAATAGTCTCAGAGCAGCAAAGCAATGAGGGAGAAGGCATTGTGCAGGAAAACTATACACAGAACACAAAGAACATTGATAATCATCATCCAGCGCATGATATAATAATATCTTTCTCCCATTATTGTATAGATTTACCCATCTAAGCACTGCTCAGTGATTATTGACATTTTAAAGCACAGAAAGTTGCAGGAACAGTAGTCAAAAACTGTCATAGTGAGGCATGATTGAATGAAGGCAACGTTTATCAGAACCATCAATTCAGACAATCGAAAGAGGTTACCACAAAAGTTCCTAAACCAAGTCAGACTGACAGCCTACATATGTTTATACAGTGGGGGAAATAAGTATTTGATCTCTTTCTGGTTTTGTAAGTTTGCCCACTGACAAAGATATGAACAGTCTATAATTTTAAGGGTAGGTTGATTTTAACATTGAGAGATAGAATATAAAAAGTAAAATCCAGAAAATTTCAGCGCTGAGATCTCATCTCCCAAAATCTTGGTGCCGAGATCTTCAACTGTGCATGCGCCACCCCCCCCCCCCCCCAGCGGCCATTTACCCGGAGTCCACTGCATAGGAAACCATGGCCCTTCACAAAATGTTGACAGGGCCCTCGCAGCATCGGAGACACCCGCAACAGCACGGAGAACCGCGCAGCGCCGGACACCCCCACATCCCAGCCTGTGGCCTGCAGCAACAGTACCAATAAGGAATGTCAGTATTATAACACACACACCCATTTTCCCCCAAATTTGAGGGAAAGAAGTGCATCTTATCTGAAAAATATGGTATTTTTTGCTTTTGTGCACTTAGTCTTGTGAAGACACTTGGACCTATTACAATTCCAAAGAGTAAACACTGATTCTGTAAATGTTGCAAGTTTCTGATGAGTCTAACTGAAACCCTAAGACATCTTTGGTGTTCCTGACAAGTTGGAACGTGGTAGTTGGCATCTTTCAGGTCCATCGCTGCCATATTGCAATAAGAATTGAGCAACTTTACTATGAAGTTTATGGCTTCCATTTTCATTTTTCTCTTTACTGTTTTACCGTTAGGTACAGATTTATTCCTTTCAGATTTAATAGTCCAATAAGACACATCTGATTACTTTAGCAAAAAAAGAGAGGACTATTGTAACTTTTCCCTTTTTCTTGAGTTGGTGTTGAGTATAGAATTAGCTTTCCTATAAGTTCTAAAACCTCCTGTTCTTTAGCTGACTGGCTTTAGATAAAAAACTGCATGAGTGCTTTTGTTTCCAAAATATTTTCTGGGGTTGAGAGGCAAATCCGAGACGTTCCCCTACTGTGCCTCGAATCTACAGACTTGTTGAGATTGATGCCCAACTGCTCAAAAAAAATTTTCAAACTCTCCCCCCTACTTGGCCCCAAGGCTCATTGCTGCTTAGTTTCCCCTTAAAGGTCAGTGATGGAGATATTAACCCTTTTCCCTAGACCTATAATTTTTTCTAACCCCTATATTTTTCTTTTCCACTACCTTCTCATGGGAGGATTCGTGTATGATTGAAAAGGCCTTTAATAACGTGAAAAATCTTTTCTTACTATCTGCAGCCATTTCTAATAAGTCATTTAGAGCAGACTTCAAAAGAAACCCTCCCTGACATGGGATGGAGTATAAGCAGGTCAGATTGCAAATCTCCAACCTAATTTTTATACAGGAGGTACATAAAGCACACACGGGCAAATAATCTATCTGCATCAGTGAAGGTATTTGCTAAATAGTCTGCTGCCTTCTGAGTAGTGGACAGAGCAGCCAATAACTGCTCTCTTGGCATATATTCCTTTCTGAGTTTTGGCTCTCTAGTTGACTTAATCAAACAATAAGTGACAAGAAAGGTGAACTTTGCAGAAATATTAGATTTAATGCTGATGCCGCTGATTTCCATGTTTTCTTTAACCCCTTTCTGCCATTAGACGTACTATTGCGTCCATGTGGGGTGGGCTTTACTTCCCAAGGACGCAATAGTACGTCATATGCGATCGGCAGCGCTCACGGGGGGAGCGCCGCCGATCGCGGCCGGGTGTCAGCTGCCTATCGCAGCTGACATCCGGCACTATGTGCCAGGAGCGGTCAAAGACCGCCCCCGGCACATTAACCTCCGGCACACCGCGATCAAAGATGATCGCGATGTGCCGGCGGTGCAGGAAAGCACCGCGCAGGGAGGGGGCTCCCTGCATGCTTCCCTGAGCCCCCCACAGCAACGCGATGTGATCGCGTTGCTGCGAGGGTCTCACCTCCCTCCCTGCTCGAGCCCCGGATCCAAGATGGCCGCGGATCCGGGTCCTGCAGGGAGGGAGGTGGCTTCACAGAGCCTGCTCAGAGCAGGCACTGTGAAGCAGCCTGCACTCCTATCAGATCGGTGATCTGACAGAGTGCTGTGCAAACTGTCAGATCACCGATCTGTGATGTCCCCCCCTGGGACAAAGTAAAAAAGTTAAAAAAAAATTTTTCAAATGTGTAAAAAAAAATTAAAAAAAATATTCCAAAATAATGAAAAAATAATAATATTATTCCCATAAATACATTTCTTTATCTAAATAAAAAAAACAAAACAATAAAAGTACACATATTTAGTATCGCCGCGTCCGTAACGGCCCGACCTATAAAACTGGCCCACTAGTTAACCCCTTCAGTAAACACCGTAAGGAAAAAAAAAAAAAAAACGAGGCAAAAAACAACGCTTTATTATCATACCGCCGAACAAAAAGTGGAATAACACGCGATCAAAAAGATGGATATAAATAACCATGGTACCGCTGAAAGCGTCATCTTGTCCCGCAAAAAACGAGCTGCCATACAGCATCATCAGCAAAAACATAAAAAAGTTATAGTCCTGAGAATAAAGTGATGCAAAAATAATTATTTCTTCCGTAAAATAGTTTTTATCGTATAAAAGCGCCAAAACATAAAAAAATGATATAAATGAGGTGTCGCTGTAATCGTACTGACCCGAAGAATAAAACTGCTTTATCAATTTTACCAAACACGGAACGGTATAAACGCCTCCCCCAAAAGAAATTCATGAATAGCTGTTTTTTGGTCATTCTTCCTCACAAAAATCGGAATAAAAAGCGATCAAAAAATGTCACGTGCCTGAAAATGTTACCAATAAAATCGTCAACTCGTCCCGCAAAAAACAAGACCTCACATGACTCTGTGGACCAAAATATGGAAAAATTATAGCTCTCAAAATGTGGTAACGCAAAAAATATTTTTTGCAATAAAAAGCATCTTTCAGTGTGTGACGGCTGCCAATCATAAAAATCCGCTAAAAAACCCGCTATAAAAGTAAATGAAAAAAATGTATTTATTTCCATTTTCCCATTAGGGTTAGGGCTAGGGCTAGGGTTAGAGCTAGGGTTAGGGCTAGGGTTAGGGTTAGGGCTAGGGTTAGGGCTAGGGTTAGGGCTAGGGTTAGGGCTAAGGTTAGGGTTAGGGTTAGGGCTAGGGTTAGGGCTAAGGTTAGGGTTAGGGCTAGGGTTAGGGCTAGGGTTAGGGCTAGGGTTGGGGTTGGGGCTACAGTTAGGGTTGGGGCTAAAGTTAGGGTTAGGGTTTAGATTACATTTACAGTTGGGAATAGGGTTGGGATTAGGGTTAGGGGTGTGTCTGGGTTAGAGGTGTGGTTAGGGTTACCATTGGGATTAGGGTTAGGGGTGTGTTTGGATTAGGGTTTCAGTTATAATTGGGGGGTTTCCACTGTTTAGGCACATCAGGGGGATCTCCAAACGCGACATGGTGACCGATCTCAATTCCATCCAATTCTGCATTGAAAAAGTAAAACAGTGCTCCTTCCCTTCCGAGCTCTCCCGTGTGCCCAAACAGGAGTTTACCCCAACATATGGGGTATCAGCGTACTCAGGACAAATTGGGCAACAACTTTTGGGGTCCAATTTCTCCTGTTACCCTTGGGAAAATACAAAACTGGGGGCTAAAAAATAATTTTTGTGGGAAAAAAAGATTTTTTATTTTCACAGCTCTGCATTATAAACTGTAGTGAAACACTTGGGGGCTCAAAGTTCTCACAACACATCTAGATAAGTTCGTGGGGGGGTCTAGTTTCCAATATGGGGTCACTTGTGGGGGTTTCTACTGTTTAGGTATATTAGGGGCTCTGCAAACGCAATGTGACGCCTGCAGACCATTCCATCTAAGTCTGCATTCCAAATGGCGCTCCTTCCCTTCCGAGCCCTCCCATGCGCCCAAACGCTGGTTCCCCCCCACATATGGGGTATCAACGCACTCAGGACAAATTGGACAACAACTTTTGGGGTCCAATTTCTCCTTTTATCCTCGAGAAAATACAAAACTGGGGGCTAAAAAATTATTTTTGTGGGAAAAAATTTTTGTTTTATTTTTACGGCTCTGCATTATAAACTTCTGTGAAGCTCTTATTGGGTCAAAGTGCTCACCACACATCTAGATAAGTTCCTTAGGGGGTCTACTTTTCAAAATGGTGTCACTTGTGGGGGGTTTCAATGTTTAGGTACATCAGTGGCTCTCCAAACGCAACATGGCGTCCCATCTCAATTCCTGTCAATTTTGCATTGAAAGGTCAAACGGCGCTCCTTCCCTTCCGAGCTCTCCCATGCGCTCAAACAATGGTTTACCCCCACATATGGGGTATCAGAGTACTCAGGACAAATTGTGCCACAACTTTTGTGGTCCAATTTCTTCTCTTACCATTGGGAAAATAAAAAATTGGGGGCGAAAAGATAATTTTTGTGAAAAAAAATGATTTTTTATTTTTACGGTTCTGCATTATAAACTTCTGTGAAGCACTTGGTGGGTCAAAGTGCTCACCACACCTCTAGATAAGTTCATTAGGGGGTCTACTTTCCAAAATGGTGTCACTTGTGGGGGGTTTCAATGTTTAGGCACATCAGTGGCTCTCCAAACGCAACATGGCGTCCCATCTCAATTCCAGTCAATTTTGCATTGAAAAGTCAAATGGCGCTCCTTCCCTTTCGAGCTCTGCCATGTGCCCAAACTGTGGTTAACCCCCACATATGGGGTATCAGCGTACTCAGGACAAATTGTACAACAACGTTAGGTGTCCATTTTCTCCTGTAACCCTTGGTAAAATAAAACAAATTGGAGCTGAAGTACATTTTTTGTGAAAAAAAGTTAAATGTTAATTTTTATTTAAACATTCCAAAAATTCCTGTGAAGCACCTGAAGGGTTAATAAACTTCTTGAATGTGGTTTTGAGAACCTTGAGGGGTGCAGTTTTTAGAATGGTGTCACACTTGGGTATTTTCTATCATATAGACCCCTCAAAATGACTTCAAATGAGATGTGGTCCCTAAAATAAAATGGTGTTGTAAAAATGAGAAATTGCTGGTCAACTTTTAACCCTTATAACTCCCTAACAAAAAAAAATTTTGGTTCCAAAATTGTGCTGATGTAAAGTAGACATGTGGGAAATGTTACTTATTAAGTATTTTGTGTGACATATCTCTGTGATTTAATTGCATAAAAATTCAAAGTTGGAAAATTGCGAAATTTTCAAAATTTTCGCCAAATTTCCATTTTTTTCACAAATAAACGCAGGTAATATCAAAGAAATTTTACCACTATCATGAAGTACAATATGTCACGAGAAAACAATGTCAGAATCACCGGGATCCGTTGAAGCGTTCCAGAGTTATAACCTCATAAAGGGACAGTGGTCAGAATTGTAAAAATTGGCCCGGTCCATAACGTGCAAACCACCCTTGGGGGTAAAGGGGTTAAAAACCCACCTGCCTTCCTTAAGGGAGCCCTAGTCATCAAAGGGCAGTGCTGATTTCATAAGATTTTTTTGGAGACTGTCACATCAATGCTAGGTGCTTTTTTCCAAGACTTCACATAAGGGTACCGTCACACAGTGGCATTTTGATCGCTACGATGGCACGATCTGTGACGCTCCAGCATCGTAACAATATCGCTCCAGCGTCGTAGACTGCTTTCACAATTTGCAATGTACGACGCTGGAGCGATAATTTCATGACGTATGTGCGATGTAGAAGCCGTTGGTTACTATGCGCACATCGTATACAATATCGTGCACACCTTTGTTACACCATGCGATCATGCCGCCACAGCGGGACACTAGACGACTAAAGAAAGTTTCAAATGATCTGCTACGACGTACGATTCTCAGCGGGGTCCCTGATCGCAGGAGCGTGTCAGACACAGCGAGATCGCTGGAACGTCACGGATCGTGCCGTCGTAGCGATCAAAATGCCACTGTGTGACGGTACCCTAAGGCCGGTTTCACACGTCAGTATCTCCGGTACGTGAGGTGACAGTTTCCTCACATACCGGAGACACTGACTCAAGTAGACACATTAAAATCAATGTGTCTCTGCACATGTCAGCGTGTTTTCATAGACCGTGTGTCCGTTTGTAAAACACGGAGACATGTCAGTGTTCGTGGGAGCGCACGGATCACACGGACCCGTTAAAGTCAATGGGTCCGTGTTGTCCGTGTGCAGTCCGTATGCCATGCAGGAGACAGCGCTACTGTAAGCGCTGTCCCCCCCGCGTGTGGTGCTGAAGCTGGAATTCATCCCTTCTTCCCAGCAGCGTTCGCTGGAAAGAAGGAATGAATAAACTTTTCTTTACTTTTTTTTTGTTTTTAAAATGAAGTTGCCGGTAATCTGCCCCCTCCCACCCCCTGTGCGCCCGCCTGCTGGCATTAAAATACTTACCCAGCTCCCTCAGCGCCTCCATCCTCTCAGCGTCGCTGCTTGTCCTGTATGAGCGGTCACGTGGTGCCGCACATTACAGTGATGATTATGGGGCTCCACCTCCAACAAGGGTTGAGCCGCATATTCATTACTGTAATAAGATTACCGGCAACTTTATTTTAAAAACAAATAAAAATTTAAAAAAAAGATTATTCATTCCTTCTTTCCAGCGAACATTGCTGGGAAGAAGGGATGAATACCGGCTTCAGCACCGCACACAGGGGACAGTGCTTAACTGTAGCGCTGTCTCATGCATGGTCCGTGTGGCCCTCAGTCGGCACACGGGCGGCACATGGCTGCCGCACGTGTGCCACACTGATGTGCTCTGTAAGCACACGGACATGGATAATCCCGGTACCGATTTTTCCGGTACCGGAATTATCTGGACGTGTGGGACAGGCCTAATTCATCTTCAAAAGGGGAATTTTTTAAATCTATTTTTCGCCATTCACTTCTAATAAGGGCTAAGACATTTTGTTAGTAGGTGCCACTCTGTGCATGTGTTATTCCATCCCAATGACATTCTGTAGAGATCTGGGCTCTGTGGAAACTCTAACGTTCATAGTAGTTCTTCATACTTTCAACAATTTGTCCGTATCTTTCACTAGACAGCATGGATGGCCATATTCACCATTGGATGAGTAGAAAGAAAAATTAATCACTACACAGTCATCTGTTGCCAAAATTTCTTCATCCTAAGAACTAGAGAAGTTTCCAGCTATTTGTTGAGACACCGGCACATGGAGGAAAGAGCCCCCAGGAAAGTTCATTTAAATATTTTTATTCTTCATGCTGGTACCTGATATTAACTGTAGATTTCTATCAATGGACAGGAAACCACACTGAGGTGTTCAGAGAGGTCCCCAAATTTTATTTCCTTGGGTGCAATGAGAGAATATGCGTTGCTATCCGGGTGTTGTAAAACAAGACCCTTTAAAGGGTCTGGGACAGAGAAGCACTACATAAAGGCATCTACAAGATACTCATGAAGAGTAACATTGAAAGCTATCCTCCTGAGAATGACTTTTGGGTGTCTCTTAAGGAGATAGGAAGCAATGGATGGATTAATCCAAATGAACAGAATACAATTGTAAAAATGTTCATAGCTCACATATAATTTTTTGCTAGTACAGATACAGTTTTGACAGATTGAACAATTTTACCTCTCAGATACCATGTAATATAAGCAGATTTGTATCTGATTTTTACACACTTTTATATTTCTTTTTAATGATAGCCTCAAGTATAGGGCCAAACGTGGTATGAACAGAATCTTAAAAGCATACTGTCTACTTAACCACAAAAATCCGCACTCCCTACACTTTTAGATCAGAGATTTGTCCTTGAAATTGCACCTTTTTATGATAGTATATTATACCACAGTTTCAAAAGGGCAAGGTCACAATAAAATGCATTCCACTACATCTTATTGCCTTCTCCACAGTAATGGAATAATAATTGCAGTTCCCAATCTTGCGATATAGTCTTCAATCTTCCACCAACAGCTATGGCTGCATTTACTTCAGGGCTGTTCTTCAACATTTGTGAATGTTACGTGAACACACTCTAGTATGTCAACACTCTTTTGTTCATTATATATATATATATATATATATATATATATATATATATATATATATATATATATATATATATATATATATATATATATATATATATGATATATCTGTATAGGGAAATGTAATAAAAATCTATCTGTTACATGTATACATTTTCTTTAATCTTATACTATAGAATCCATAGATTTGTAATGGATCTTCAATTCCTGGACCAAAAAGCAAATTAAGGGAGCTTGCACAAGAGGAAGGTTTGCATCTTCAGACACACAAATTGTTTCTTCAGAGAGAAAGAGGACTAGAACGCTATAGCACCACCTGTTGGAAGTAGCGATCCTACAAGTTACTATCGACCCTTTAACAAGTCTTGCAATATGACGTAGGATAAAAGCCAAATCAGAATCTCAATTTGCAGACATGGTATTTTGGGTATAGTCAGTGCAAAGTATGTGACCAGATTTGGCTAGGTGAGAGGCTTAGAACAGAGGTTTAAGGGGTAACATTTCTCCTTGTGGAGAGTGACATACCGGCCCTGGCATGCCAGTGTAATGAGGCTTATTCACCGTGCAATGGAGCATTGCACAGCAAATAAGCCTTACACACTAGACATGTGTGAACTCGCTCAATTCAGTGAATTGAGCAAGATCCTACAAGCCTAGTCAGAATGTGGCTGAAATTATGCAAACCACATACTTGTGGTCTCATGACCATCCACTCCCACTACTGGCACCAGAGAATCCTGACAGTTCGCACTGTGCGCTGTGTGTGTCAGAGAGTGACTGCAGGCTTGAGCCCCAAGCCGGGACAACCCCTAAAATGAATTAGCCACATATCATTAATACTATGGATCTAGCCAGAAATGTTAATCCAGTCAAGGATTGGAGTACATTTCTAACCTAAATTTGAGATAATTTGGTCTTTAGGCATTGCCATGCCCTAGCCATGCTCCAGCCACTTTGGTGGATCTTTACAGGACTGACATGAAAACTACAAAAGTCAAAACATTTTTTTAATTCTTGCACTTCATGCGTTTTATTAATTTGATGAACTAGGGCCCCTGTGCGCATAAACATAGTTATATTCATGGACAGGGTAGTATATTGGAACGGCTTTCTTATTTTTGGCAAGAAATACACAAATCTAACAGACTAAATACGCAGCCCGAGTGGGGTTTGCTAGTACTCAATAACACATTTCTCATACGCTGCATCATTATTACTCAATATTTAATATCCATGTATTTGGAATTCAGGGAAGTCGTAGAATAAGTCAGCAATCTGTTTTCAAGCATGCATCCTATACATCCACTGTCTGCTATCTGTATGATTCTGTGCAACTCAGTTCTGCGCAAAAGTAATTACATTTTTTATGCTTAAAACACTCTGATAAAAATGTGCTTTAGTTGCAGCTCTGCAGTATTAAAAGTTGCCCATTAAAACACAAAAAGCTGCAGATTGATGCCTCTACATAATATAATAAAAGTACAAATGTAATAACATATAAACAATTACAGTAGAATTTCTTATTCCAAAACTTGATTTAATTCTTTGGTCCTAAAAAGTCGCACATGGACATTAGACAAAATGAGCATGCATTTAAAGCATACCTGTATTTTCAAATGACTTTGCTCTGTGCATGTGGCATAAGACTATTTCTAGTCAATACGTGACTTGTGTTCTGCATTTTCGCCAGTTTTCCTCTCTGCAGGCTCCCTCTCATTTTTAGTTGCCTCTGGGCTAGTGGGTGGAGACCAGATGCTTTAAATGGAATCAGTCAGTAGGATCTATCCGCCTAATCCATCTATAGGGGCATGTAGGTCACAGAAAACTGAATAAAACAATACCTTGATATCTGTAATTTGACATCATATTCTTGAGAAATCCACAATTTTCTTAATATGAAAAGGAGCTGTTAAAATCTATGGGCAGAGGTAGGTCGTAGATCTTCCTGAGAAAATGGTGCCGGATCTTAGTTTAAATGAAACGGGGAGTTACTAGTGTGAGACATGTAATAACTGACAGTCTGATCTCATGATCTACATGTCTCACACTAGCAATGTCCCATTTCATTTAAAGCTCTTGGGCAAATTCTCAGGGAGATCAATATCCAGGCCATAGATCTTAACAGCTTATATGTATGTTAATACAACATGTGGATTTCTCTTAAAAAAAAGATATAAAATTGCAAATATCAAGGTATCATTTTATTCAACATCCTAAGTCACAGTTGTCCATATAGGCTGCTTAGGAAGGTTGATCCCACTGACAGATTCCCTTTAATATCTCCCAGTATCAAATGTTCAGAAACAGCAGAAAAATATATGACATTATACTGAGCAGTCTTCCTGTGAATCCAGCACTGAGGTGAGATAAAACACTTAATAAACAAGCAGAAGCACATCAGTTGTGCGTCTCTGTCTGCTCCTTCACCTTCATAGGACATGAAAAAGATGCTATACTTTCACCCTTCAGGGAGCTGACGTTTCATCTTAACTATTGAAAGATGGATTTTAACTTGTATTGGGAAGTTCATGTGGCAGGAGGGAGAAGAAAAAGGTGATAAGCAAACAAAATCATATTTATTTGATAAGATATATGAGAAAGCTTCTTTTATTTTGCATGTATTAGTGATCTATGTGAAGTATGTTGAAAAGAAACATTCAATTGTTTAAAGTACAGCTGCTTAGAGAGAAGCACCAATGTCCTCTATGATGAGATCCTAAATAAATATATATATATATATATATATATATATATATATATATATATACATGCATACATATATATATATACATTCAGTGGTTAGCACTGCAGCCTCGCAACACTGGAGTCCTGGGTTCAAATCCCATCAAGGACAACATCTGCAAGGAGTTTGTATGTTCTCTCCGTGTTTGCGTGGGTTTCCTTCGGGCACTCCGGTTTCCTCCCACATTCCAAAGACATACTGATAGGGAATCTAGATTGTGAGCCCCAACGGGGACAGCGATGATAATGTGTGCAAACTGTAAAGCGCTGCGGAATATGCTAGCGCTATACAAAAAGAAAGATTATTATTATTATTATTACATATACACAATAGAGGAAGATGGCGCCAGCAATCCATAACATAAAAGTAGTAGTGCAGGAAGAAAACTGCAAGAGCCAATGAACACTATATAGGGAGCAAATGTAGGTGTTGGACCCCTAGTACCTAACAGGGCTCAAAGATCCCACATAAAATCCCCTTTTTGTAAACGGTACGTGGAGATTGATGCTGCGTTGAATCCCTGGAGCTAAAGGTTACAATTCTTCTTGCTATCCACTTTGGCTCATGAGGTCCATGTATTTTTATATGCATGTAAAGAAGCTGCGGAGACACCATCACGTGTTTCTCGACGCAAGCAGTGAATAGCCAGGCCTTTCCCCGGGAAGGAACAACCACGGGAAGGGCAGCATCCTATGAAGGAAAGCCACCTATGCCAAGCATGGTATCCATCCACAGACAGCTGTTTCGGGGTTTTTGCCCCTCATCAGTGTGGAGTAGGAATCTGGCTATTAGGAGCAGTGCCTAGTATTTTTATAAGCCATAAGGAGAGGGTGGAGGTGAAAATCTAACATCATATTTTAGTTATAGATTAGTCTCATTCTTGAATACAATCTACTTCCATATCAGTTCCCAGACAAACACTATACAGTGATGACATTTACATATCAGTATGGCAGATCACACTGCACCAATGTTTTGGCAGGGTTATGATACCCTCCCATCCTAAACCTATCAGAAACCTGGTGCAATGTGGGTAGGGGCTGTGAGGGACTATCATTTTAATTTCTTAACACAAAGAACTCCAGAAGATAAAATAAATGAAAAATAAAAATAAAATTCCTCCCCCGCAGTAACTGACCGTAAACACATTATCAGCCTCTGCGTGATTTCTGTGCAGCAAGGGGTGCAAGGTGCAGTATCTACATTATAAGGATGCTCACACTAAAACATTTTGCTCATGGACAAAGCTTAGGTTGAAAAGCAAATATAGATTTTGTAAATACATTTTTTTCCTGAACAGAATGTGAAATTATGACACAGTTATTACTGTGCAATTATTATATCTGTAGAAAACGATAGATATTAAATACAGCGAGACGAGCACTATGGATACATAAGAATTTCTGCCTGGAATCCAGATTCAGCTCAATATAAGCAGTAACAATGATTGCGGAAGTGAGATCCTTTATTATTATCACTTCTGACAACACGTCAAGATTTTTGACTCCTTTATTTTGTGTATGGAGAATTTGCTGTAATAGCCTACTGTGTCAGCGGTTGTCATATAGCACAGTATGAAAATGACAGAAAAGGTGAAAACACCAATGGGACAACTATGGGGTAGTGACTGCAATCTAGAAGCTTTCAAACAGTACACTAGATTCATTCCGTCATTGCTTTCTTTGATATATATATATATATATATATATATATATATATCATCATTCATCAACAAGACCAATGGAATAAGAATGAGAAAATATGATTCCTAGCAGATTAGAGACGCATTCACTTTTGCAGTTACCATACATTGAGTAATATTAGGTGAAGTAGTTGTGAAATATGGCTTCTCAAAGTGTAAGGGGCGCCCGAGTTGAGTTTGAGGCACAGCTTGATGAAGCGGTCCTCACTGAAGTGATTATGGGCTGCACGGTCCTTTCTGCGGTCTCTGGTTTGGAACGGACCTCCACTGTGAAGCCCTGAACTATGGCAACAATTCAGACTAGATCATAACCTACTATATTTTTTCCCTACACAATAATAATTTTTATTTCTATAGCGCTAACATATTCTGTAGCACAGAGAGGACAAGACATTACAGAGTAAGACATAGTTCAACAACTACCAAGAGCTGAGTGGGCCCTGCTCACAAGCTTATAGTCTAGGAGGAAATAGGGGTAACACCAAAGGTAAAAGTAAAGTGCATTCAAGTAACGCTGCACGAACCAGTCACCAGCCAGTATCTGGACCAGTACAGGTAGAAAGTGCTACTGAGTGAGTGGGAGAGAGAACAGCGGATAGTTATTTACAGTAGTGAGGAAAGGTGATAGGCCAGTCAAGAAAAATGTGTTTCTTAGGGCATGTCTGAAACTGTGGACACTGAAAATTAATCAGTTGGTATGGGGTAATGCATTCCAGAAAACTGGCGCAGCATGAGAGAAGTCATGGAGATGGAAGTGGGAGGATTAGATTACAAAGGATGTTAGTCTTAAATCATTAGCATAATGAAGACATGTAGGTTGATAGACAGGCATGAGGGAAGAGATATGGGGTGCTGCAGAACTATGGCGAGCCAAGAACATAACAATTAAGCAGGAACAGCTATCACAGGATGGAACCAGAATAGAACTAACTGTATCTGGCAGACTCAGCACTAGGCCGGGAGTATTTTATAGTGTGTGGTTCTGTCCAACCGGCCAAAGCAGGCAGCTGATTACTCCAGCTAGACCGCACACACCCATACTGCCAGGAAAAATGTCACTACAGGTCTCAGCCAGTCCAGTCTCAGTGATGGATAGATGATTTCATCTGACACTTTTAACCTATATCCCCATTGCTTGAATGCTAATGTGAAAAGGAGGTGCAACAGAGAACTTATTGGGAATAAAGCCTGATGGAGCTTCATGGATTAGTTCAGCTGTTACTATTATCAACCTATTGACAAGCAACTTGGCCAGCAACTACGGGAAGCAAGGACATCGGACTATATGAATCGGGGGTAGTTTAAATATTAATACTATTATGGCCTCATTCTTGGAGCTTGGTAACTATCATATCTCTGCTGCCTATTATTCAACACTGTTAGCAGCCTATGGGCTTGTTCACAAGACTGCATTTTTCTGTATGAGTGCTGTCCGTGGTAAAAAAGGACTACCTCGGACCAATGTTATTCAATGGGGCATTGCAGATGACCAAATTTCTCGGTGACCAAATCTGCGTGTGAAAAAAATACCCAGGATGGACTAGTTTCCTCCGTAAATTGTATGAGACTCACGCATTCAAATGTATAGGTGCGTAAAAAGCAATCAGATGGCAATAAAATCTGTAACATAGGAAAGTGTAAATGGTTCTTGGAAATGATTAATAACAGCTGCTGCTGTAAAAAAACGGATTGCATAAGGATGACAGGTGGGAAAAAAATCGTCCAACTTTTCTAGATGAAACTCTGAAGGATTTTTTACACGTTTGAATTAACCTACCCTAAGTAGAAGAATCTCACCATGCATCTTAAAGAACTCGCTTGGAAATCTTGGAATTTTGTATTGTACTATATTTCCAGAATCCATACTGTTTGTAAAGAGTATATATAATATTACCTAGTGTAGTCCCATCAATTCAAGTTAGAGAAATGTAGGCTTTATAGGGCACCAAAAAAATAAAACAAACTCATAAAAACCTGGTTCTTTTGTGACTGGAGCATTACAACTTTTCAGCATCCACAACTTTGCCCCAGGGCGCTCCTGCCGCCCACCTTTCCATGTTTAATAGTCATGTTTGCTATTTGCCGTTCAGTGTAGCTGTCTGCAGCAGTCACGCGCCTCATGGCCTGAACGCTGGACAAATATTGTTCTAAGGAAATGCTGTGACTAGGGCCATGTTAACAACTGCGTTGGAAGACATATGTCCCAGAGAAATTAATCACTCAACTTCTCAAAATCTATTTCTGAAACTTTTCCAAATCCACACTATTAGTCTCCATAGAATACACTTTCAATCCAAAAAGAGAAAATCTCAAAAGATTTGCAGAAATCGCTGCTAAGCACATGTTACATTTCGAGCTGAGGCTGCTCCGCTACCAGAGAAAGCCATTCCATCAATCCGAGGTGAGGAAAACATCAGATGTGGGAGACATATTGTGCGATTACAGTGGTGACATTTTAATACAGGACGTGAGGAGGGGGAGAAGAGGGGAAATCGTAAACGCGGATTCATTCCTAATGAAGGCTAGATTTCACTGCAGCGAGCCCTTCGCACACGGACCCCCCAGTCATGTGCCATTTGTTACAGTCTCTACTGTGTCAATAAAAGGCTTCACTTAGTGACATTTCCTCCGAACACCAATAATCCAGCGCACGGCCAGAGATTAGGCTTTGGTCCCAGCGGGAACATGTTAAGGAAATCATCCAAAGTAAACATAAAAAAAATAATTATCTTTCTCAGGTCTGAAAGACAGGATGCCCAATAATTAGAATGCCGGAGAGATTTACCACAGCTGAAGAGAAAATTCAGTTGGGAGGATTCATACCGAGTGGGGTTTTTGGCATAACATGGGCTGTTCCTATTTAAATTAAAACAAATCTGTCTCCAGGTTTTTGCTATCTCATCTGAAAGCAGTATAAATGTAGGAAAAGAGACCCTGATTCCAGTGATGTGTCACTAACTTGGCTGCTTGCTGCAGTTTTGATACTGTCACTGCTATTCCTACTGTACATCTAGCAGTTCTCTAATGCAAAGCTCTGTATAACCCCGCCCACACCTGTGATTGGCAGCTTTGTGTGTAGACTGTACATGGACAGAAAGATGGTAATCAGTGGTGGGGTGGGGTTATACAGAGCTCTGGAATTTAGGGCTTTCATGGAAGCAGGTTTAGGTTTCTTTCACACTTCCGTCTTTGAGCTCCAGTCGAAATACGTCGTTTTTTGAGAAAACATGATCCTGCAAAACAATTTGCAGGATCCTGCATTTTCTCATAGACTTGTATTAGCGACGTTTCGTGACGTATGGCCACACGTTTCGTCCGTCGTGCACTGAATCCTGCGGCATTTGGCGGCCCGTCATTTGGAAAAAACGTTCAAAGAAACGTTTTTTTGTCTGCAGTGGAAAAACATGCCAGGACGCCTCCTGTGTCATACGCCGTTCCACAGAATGGGAGCCTATGGATGCAGGATCCTGCAGTCACTGTGAAACGCAGGAATCCAGTGACAGATACTGTTTTTACATTTGAGCGATGTACGTTTAGAAAATAGTGTTAAAACGTACGCAACGTTTCCAGTATTTTGGCGGGTGTGCCGCCTGAATTTTTATAGTGTTGAAGGAGGATTCCGGGGACGAGAAAGAGAGAGATTTTTTCCCCGGGTTGGAAAATCAACCTATGTTAAGTTGAATAAAAGGGTCATCTTACCCAGACTGAGGCACACCGCTGGACGCACCCTGACACATGTTTCACCACTCTATAGCCTTGAGAAAGCAAGGCTATAGAGTGGGGAAACGTGTGTCGGGGTGGGCCAGCTGTGTGCCTCAGTCTGGGTAAGATGACCCTTTTATTCAACTTAACATAGGTTGAATTTTGTGACCATCTGTATTAAGGGGCAGTATGGGAGAGGAATCCCCAGAGAAGATTCTACAACAGCCACTGAGCTATATTGATTAAGGTCCTCCCTCCATTAACCTTTGGGAGCAGGCGGATGGACATTGTAGGTGATGGGGTCCTTAAAATATCATGTTGATTGAAGCCCTATAGTATTACATTTAGTACTGAGTGCGGCCAGTGTTGGTGTCCTTTTTAATCACATCTTTTAAATCTTGTTTGTTAATATATGTTTGATGGTCTGTTTTAATAAAGGTTGTTATAGAAATGTTGCCAAAAACTCCAATGTTTCTCCTTTTTGAATAGCATGTCAGTTCTTTCAGCATTTTTTTTTTGCCCACAGAAAGCGATGAGGAAGTAATCCGAACCTCGCACCTCCGTCTCCAAGACTTCTCTCGTGCTGTGCCAGCTCTCTGGAATGCACTTCCCCAGACGATCAGGCTGATACCTAGCCCCGACCTATTCAAGCGCGCTTTAAAAACCCATCTCTTCAAACAAGCCTACCACATTAACTACTCAGTAAACTAACTTTGCCCTGTTCTCTCCTTCCAAATACTATTCTGAATGTGCACCCTACTATTCATCTGTCTCCACACCCTCCATGCACACGATAACTGCACTTGATATTTGACTATTGCACTTAAACACATGGGCTGATGACCGGATCATGCAGCTTTATATGAAAATCCCTATTTATTATAATTGCCAGACCTGAAATAACAAGCACTTTTCACCTATTGTGTCCCCCCATTTCCTTGTAGATTGTAAGCTTGCGAGCAGGGATCTCACCCCTAATGTCACTGTTTAAATTGTCTTAACTTGTACTGGATTTATTGTCTGTACATGTCCCCGCTTAATTGTTAAGTGCTGCAGAATATGTTGGCGCTATATAAATAAAAATTATTATTATTATTAAGTGCAAAAATGCAGTGAATCGGTGTTTCTGTGTTTTTGGTGAATGCAAATTTTAAACATGAAGTGTAGACAAATCATACATGTACTCCGCACCAAAAATCATTGTGAAAAAAACTCAGCAAAACCAAAATTTTGAACGCTGCGGGTGAGCATAGCCTCAAGATTCCCACCATACTGTCCTTCCCACAGTTCATTTTGCCCCTTCCAGGTCCGTACTGGTAGGCCACACCCAAGGCCTACAAAGCAACCAGACCTCACTGTAGCACAGATCATTTGATGGGTCAAGGATAATCTACGCATCTAAGGCCACATTCACACGTTCAGTATCTGCTCAGTATTGTATTTTACATCAGTATTTGTAAGCCAAAACAGTCAGAGAAACAATCAGAGGAAAAGTATAATAGAAACTCGTCACCACTTCTGGAATTGTCACCCACTCCTAGTTTTGAGGTACCGTCACACATAACGATATCGTTAACGATATCGTTGCTTTTTGTAACATAGCAACAATATCGTTAAGGAAATCGTTGTGTGTGACAGCGACCAACGATCAGGCCCCTGCTGGGAGATCGTTGGTCACTGAGGAAAGTCCAGAACTTTATTTCGTCGCTGGACTTCCCGCTGACATCGCTGGATCGGCGTGTGTGACACCGATCCAGCGATGTCTTCCCTGGTAACCAGGGTAAACATCGGGTTACTAAGCGCAGGGCCGCGTTTAGTAACCCGATGTTTACCCTGGTTACCAGCGTAAACGTTAAAAAAACAAACACTACATACTTACCTTCAGCTGTCTGTCCCCGGCGCTCTGCTTCTCTGCACTCCTTCTGCATCCTGTGTCAGCGCCAGCGAGCCGGAAAGCAGAGCAGTGACGTCACCACTCTGCTTTCCGGCTGACCGGCGCTGACAGTGCAGAGGAAAGCACAGCGCCGGAGGACAGACAGCTGAAGGTGAGTATGTAGTGTTTGTTTTTTTAACGTTTACGCTGGTAACCAGGGTAAACATCGGGTTACTAAGCGCGGCCCTGCGTTTAGTAACCCGATGTTTACCCTGGTTACCGGGGACCTCGGGATCGTTGGTCCCTGGAGAACTGTCTGTGTGACAGCTCTCCAGCGACCAAACAGCGACGCTGCAGCGATCGACATCATTGTCGGTATCGCTACAGCGTCGCTTAGTGTGACGGTACCTTTGGTTTACAAATACTGAGGTAAAAAGCTGTCCAAATACTGAACGTGGGAACGTGGCCTTACTCTAACCCTGCCTGTAAAGGGCATACTACATGCTGTAGTACATTACTTGCAGATTCTGGCACTTCAGAGCCATAGAATGTGACATGTTAAAACTGAAGGTTTCCTTCTTAATGAACTTCAGCTGTTATATCAGTTTTCTGCTACACGTAGCAGGCCTGTGGCCCTGACTCCACACTGACTGCGTGTAGTTCATCTGATAAGTAGCCATTATTAATGCTATCATTTCCTGCTGTCATATTGGCGGATCTCCAGCAATACTGTCACTTGTAACCTTCATAGTTGTAAGGATGACATAACATGGCCTCTTCCCACTATCTCCTGCACATGAATGATCAGGTGTGGGGTGTAACACAAGCTTATATTTGGGAAGAGGAACTAAAGACCTGACAGTGAACCATGTGGTCACCATTCAGGATGTCATAAAAAGCAACAATGTGAAGCATATACTTATCAAGTAGAAAGCAAAGAGGTGAAATGGTTGGGTTTTACATAAACATTAACATTATAAAAGTCAGGAAATCCTGGTGCATAACGAGAGCTGTGTGAGGAAGATTATCTCTGATAAATGACCACTAGAAAGTCTGGTGTTATGTTCTATAAGGGTGGCCATACACGAGTCTAAAGATAATCAAAACAGACAATTTGCAGGCAAAATGATAGAAGCTAGCCTACAAAAGTATCTTTCCAAGAATAAAAGTTCCCAAAAAGCTTCTTTCTCCTTTCACTGGTGTCAGTAAATATTTCAGACCAGATTGTGCTATTGTAATGACCAATATGGAGGGATCTGTGAGGATTCAGTAGTATATGTTTGATATCTTTATTAAGCCACATTGAATACTTGGTCAGTATTTTACATCAGTAGTTGTAAGCCAAAATCAGAGGAAAAGTATGATAGAAACACGTCACCACTTCTGGATTTATCACCCACTCCTGGTTTTGGCTTATAAATACTGAGGTTGATGTGAATACTTTTCTGCCCAATGATGACAAAAGTATTCTCGGAGTGATACCTTTATTGGCTAACCAGAAAATAAAATGTTTGCAATCTCTCAGAGCACAAAGGCTCCTTCTTCAGGCAAGATTACAAATAGATTAAAAAAAAAAAAAAAAAAAAAAAAAAACATTCAAGGGATACTGCAGTAGGACATTTGTTCAGGGGGTGGGAGGTGTGATGCCTCCTAGAGAAGGGCTAAGGAAATAAAACTAGGCATTTTCTTACAGATGGAGAGTCAATGGGAATGATGTTCTTAGTTATCTGGAGTCTGTCTGATGGAGGTATGAATTGAATTCATGTAGTGAGTCATAAATCCAGATGATAAATTGAGTCGTAGTGTCAAAGAATTGAACATCTTCATTAGTTTTAATTCCCACATTTTTCTTTCTCAGTCATCCTTAAAATGGCCTTTTAGTATTAAGACATTTAAATCTGTCATACTGTGTCCAGGTCCAGAGAAATGTTTTCCGACAGGCGTGTCCATTTCATTCCTGATTGTGTGTGTATGTGTAGAACCCTCTCTAGTTTGTAGTTTTTGCATGGTTTCCCCAGTATAGATACATTACCGTTCAAAAGTTTAGGGTCACCCAGACAATTTTGTGTTTTCCATGAAAACTCATACTTTTATTAATCAAGTTGGTTGCCAAATGAATTGAAAATCTAGTCAAGACATTGACAAGGTTCGAAAAAAAGATTTTATTTGAAATAATTTTCTCATACCAGCTGCCTGCTTCTTCCCTAAATAGTTCTTACATAATTTGGAGGTGTGCTTTGGGTCATTGTCCTGTTGTAGGATGAAATTGGCTCCAATCAAGCGCTGTTCACAGGGTATGGCACGGCGTTGCAAAATGGAGTGATAGCCTTCCTTATTCAAACTCCCTTTTACGTTGTACAAATCTCCCACTTTACCAGCACCAAAGTAACCCCAGACCATCCCATTACCTCCACCATGCTTGACAGATGGCATCAGGCACTCTTCCATCACCTTTTCAGTTGTTCTGCGTCTCACAAATGTTCTTCTGTGTTATCCAAACACCTCAAACTTGGATTTGTCTGTCCATAACACTTTTTTTCCAATCTTCCTCTGTCCAATCTCTGTGTTCTTTTGCCAATATTAATCTTTTCCTTTTATTAGCCAGTCTCAGATATGACTTTTTCTTTGCCACTGTCCTGAAGGCCAGCATCCCGAAGTCGCCTCTTCACTGTAGATGTTGACACTGGCATTTTGCGTGTGATATTTATTCAAGCTGTTAGTTGAGGACCTGTGAGGTGTCGATTTCTCAAACTACAGACTCTAATGTACTTGTCTTGTTGCTCAGTTGTGCATCGCAGCCTCCCACTTCTCTTTCTACTCTGGTTAGAGCCTGTTTGTGCTCTCCTTTGAAGGGAGTAGTACACACAGTTGTAGGAAATCTTCAGTTTCTTGGCAATTTCTCGCATGGAATTGCCTTGATTTCTAAGAACAAGACTAGATTGTCAAGTTTCACATGAACGTTCTTTTTTTCTGGCCATTTTGAGAGTTTAATGGAACCAACAAATGTAATTGCTCCAGATTCTCCAGTAGCTCAAAGGAAGGTCAGGTTTATAGCTTCTCTAATCAGCCAAACTGTTTTCAGCTGTGCTAACATACTTGCACAAGGGTTTTCAAGGGTATTCTAACCATCCACTAGACTTTTAACATAGTTAGCAAACAAAGTTCCATAAGAACACTGGAGTGATAGTTGTTGGAAATGGGCCTCTATACACTTATGAACATACTGCATTACAAACCAGACGTTTACAGCTAGAATAGTCATTTACCACATTAACAATGTATAGAGTATATTTTTGAATCATTTAAGCTTTATTGGAAAAAATTGTGCTTTTCTTTCAAAAATAAGGAAATTTCTAAATGACCCTAAACTTTTGAACATTAGTGTACTTCCAGGGCACCTCGTACATTGTATTATGTACACCACCTTGGAGGATGTACATGAAAAGAAACCCGTGACCTTATAGTCCTGATTTTTGTTTGGTACGCAGACAGAGACAGAACATGACCTAAGGCCAGTAAACCCCATGAAGTGTGGTGCAATATGGCTACCATGCCATGCTTTCCATTTGCCATTACTGAATAGTTTTTTGTCATGTGTTAACTGGTTTTGTGTCTGATGTTTAATTTCCTTTCTGTACAATATGTGTTTGCCACTACAATACCACTAAATGTGAATATCGGGCTTGTAAAATAAATGTTTAAGAGGATTGGAGACCTTTGGGAACATTTTTTTTTATTTTCATTCATGTAACTGGGACTATAAATATTTTTTTTGGCAATTAAGTTTAATAAAAAAATGGCACAATTTCCCTTCTGTAGCCTCCATGCTGCTTTCTCTTTTCCTTGCTGCAGAATGAGTTAGCTGGGAATCCATTAGTCAGCCACTATGATGGTCTGATGGGGAGTTAGGAGAACTTTTATCTAACTTTTTCTCAGTTCCACTTAGCTGATTTATGGCCACAGACCACCACAGGTTAAATGAACAAAAAATAAATATATCTTGGTACCGAGTTAGCCAGTAGATAGAAAAAATATTTAGACTTGATTCTGAAGAATCACATATTTATGCACAACATAGCACAGAAAAAAAAGGGAAAAATCATGGATAAGACAGGTGACATGAATCAGAATTACCATGAGTGATAAACAGTTATGTCCATAAATATTGGGCCAGTTCTTAGATAATGAATGTTTTATTGGGGTCTGGTTCTGTTGTGATGACCCCTCATAGTCTGAGGGGCAAGTTCCTTAGTTGATGTAAAAAGACATACATTTTTGCCTCCCAAATCATGACATTATGGACAAGAAATTACTTGTGTTAAAAGGTAGCTTCAAATCTCAGAGAGACAGAAGAGTCTGGGAATATAAACTGATGACGACCTTTGACACTCTCACTGCAGGAATGAATGTGTTGCATGGATTTATGTCTTTTTACATAAACTAAGGAACTTGCCTCTCAGACCATGAGGGGTCATCACAACAGAACCAGACCCCAATAAAGCAATCCTTATCTAAGAACTGGCCCAATATTTATGGACATAACTGTTTATCACTCATGGTAATTCTGCTTCATGTCACCTGTCTTATCCATGGTCTGTCTTATCCATGGTTTTTCCCTTTTTTTGTGCTATGTTGTGCATAAATATGTGATTCTTCAGAATTTGTTTTAGTCTTTGCCTGATGAAGAGACCTGTGTAGTCTCAAAAACTTGCAATTTGTTACCATCTTTTCAGTTAGCCATTAAAAGGTATCAACCACTGAGGGCTCTCAAGTCTAAATATTTTTCAGTGAAACAAAAATCCTGTAAGAGCAAGAAGGTGGAACATTTTTAATAAGACCCAAGAGGAGTTTTTTTTTTACCCAAATATATGCATTGAAGCAAAAAAAGTGATGTGTAAATTAATGTATGTAGCATGTCAAATAAAATAAACAGATGTTATAGCAAGTAATGGTTTTTTTACTATATTATTGGATTAATAAGCAATTACTTTTATTTTCAGTAGAAGAAAGGGAGTTATCGTGTAAAGTCATTTCTGATGCGGGACCCAAACAATGTACACAAATGTTACTCACCCATAAGGACTTTATTACTCATTTCGGGTTCCTGGACAGAGGTATCCATTTCCCCTTGTTAATCATTTTAGAGGAAAGGGAAGGGAGACAAAAACGATGATCCATCTCTTTTTAGATTTGTGCAGCTGTGTGATTTGAGTGTTGTAAGGACATATCTAAATGTAAGCCAGATATCTGGAAGTCCTCCAAAGAACTGTAAATCTACAAACCTTTCCCATTGTGCTAATACGCAGCATATTCTTTGCTGGAAAAAAAAATACTGGGGACTTACATTTATTTATGCAGCGTATGAAAGCATTAAGCAAAATAGCAGATGCACAAAGTATGAATGTAAATATGACCCAGCAAAAAGTAAATGCATCCCCATTCACTTAGATTTATGGCACATCCACGGGATATGCCATAAATATGGAATATGTTCAAGTACCCTCACTACGACTTTCACTTTGGAGAACAGGCATCTTGTGATACTAGTTTTACAATCAATAGAAGCCTCGCTTTCCATAGACTTCAATGAAAGGGTGGCCACATTCTAGTACTGCTGTCTAACATCAAGCCATTGGAGTTATCCTTTCACACATTCATGTCACATCCTGTGGATTTATATCCTGTGGATTTATAAACATTCAGTTGGTACGGAAAGCATTCATATCCCTTTAAATTTTTCACTCTTTGTTTCATTGCAGTCATTTGGTAAATTCAAAAAAGTTAATTTTTTTTCTCATTAATGTACACTCTGCACCCCATCTGGACTGAAAAAAGCAGAAATGTAGAAATTTTTGCAAATTTATTAAAAAATAAAAACTGAAATGTCACATGGTCATAAGAATTCAGAAACTTTTATTTGCTCAGTATTGAGTAGTAGCACCCTTTTGAGCTAGTACAGCCATGAGTCTTCTTGAGAATGAGAATTTTTCACACCTGGATTTGGGGATCCTCTGCCATTCTTCCTGCAGATCCTCTCCAGCTCCATCAGGTTGGATGATGAACGTTGGTGGACAGCTATTTTCAGTCTCTCCAGAGATGCTCAATTGGGCTTAGGTCAGGGCTCTGGCTGGGCCTGTCAAGAATGGTCACAGGATTGTTCTGAAGGCACTCCTTTGTTATGTTAGCTGTGTGCTTAGGGTCATTGTCTTGTTTTAAGGTGAACCTTCGGCCAAGCCTGAGGTCCAGAGCACTCTGGAAGAGGTTTTAATCCAGGATATCTCTTTACTTGGCCACATTCATGGTTTCTTCAATTGCAACCAGTCATCCTGTCCCTGAAAAACACCCCATAGCATGATGCTGCCACCACCTTTTTTATTGTTGGGATTGTATTGGGCAGGTGATGAGCAGTGCCTGGTTTTCTCCACACATACCGCTTAGAATTATCACTAAAAAGTTCTATCTTCATCCCATCAGACCACAGAATCTTATTTCTCATAGTCTGGAAGTCCTTCATGTGTTTTTTCTAGCAAACTTTATGCAGCCTTTGATAGGTCTTGCACTAAGGAGAGGCTTCCGTCTGGCCACTCTGTCATAAAGGCCTGAATTGTGGAGGTCTGCAGTGATAGCTGACTTTGTGGAACTTTCTCCCATCTCCCTACTGCATCTGTTGAGCTCAGCCACAGTGATCTTGTAGTTCTTCTTTACCCCTCTCTCACCATGGATCTTCTCCCACGATTGCTCAGTTTGGCTGGACGGCCAGGTCTAGGAAGACTTCTGTTGGTCCCAAACTTCTTCCATTTTATTATTATTATACATTTTTATAGCACCATTTATTCCATGGTGCTTTACATGTGAAAAGGGGGCAAATATAGACAAATACAATAAACATGAGCAAAAAACAGGGCACTTACAGGTACAGAAGGAGGGAGGACCCTGCCCGCAAGGGCTCACCGTCTGCAGGGGATGGGTGCAGATACACTAGGAGAGGGTAGATATGGTTGTTCGGCGGTTCAGTAGGTTAAGGATCACTGCAGGCTGTAGGCTTGTCGGAAGAGGTGAGTCTTCAGGTTCTTTTTTTTTTTAAGGTTTCTATGGTAGGCGAGAGTCAGATGTGTTGGGGTAGAGAGTTCCAGAGTATGGGGGAAGCACGTGAAAAGTCTGGGATGCGGTTTTGGGAAGAGAAAAGAGGGGAGTAGAGTATGAGATCATTGGGGGGATTGAAGGTTGCGTGTGGGTAAATACCGGGATACCAAGTCACAGATGTATTGATGAGACAGGTTGTGGATGGCTTTCTATGTCGTAGTAAGGGTTTTGAACTGGAGTCTCTGGACCAGGGCCGGACTGGCCATTGGGCACTTCTGGCAAATGCCAGAGGGGCGGGTGCCAGTAGTGGGCCACTGCATGCCGACTCACCCCCCACCAGCGCCGCATTCAACTATACCGCCGGTATACGCCGGTACAGTTGAATGCAATGATGGAGGATAGAGCGGCTGCTCACGCCCCCTCTCCCATCATTCCCCACTCTTCCTCTGACACTGCGGGTGCGCACTCACTGTGTGCCAGGCAGTACAGCGGCAGTCGCCGAGACAGGAGCAGGGACCAACGTGGGCACGAGGAGAGGTGAAGAGTGTGTTTTTTTACTGGACTGTGGGGCCATTCTCGGGGGGAGGAGAGATGCAGGCTGTGCTGTATACTGCTACGTGGGCTGTGCTGTATACTGCTACGTGGGCTGTGCTGTATACTGCTACGTGGGCTGTGCTGTATACGGCTACGTGGGCTGTGCTGTATACTGCTACGTGGGCTGTGCTGTATACTGCTACGTGGGCTGTGATATCTGCTATGCGGGTTCTGCTATATAGTATGCGGGCTTTGCTATATACTATGGGGGTATATTATATTCTATGGGGGAGGCCGTGTTAAATACTATGTAGCTGTGTTACATACTATTATGGGGGTATATTATATTCTATGGGGAGGCTGTGTTATATACTATGGGGGCTGCATTACATATTATGGGGAGGGGGCTGTATTATATTCTCTGGGGGGCTGTATTAGATTTTATGAGGGATGTTTGCATCATACTCTTTGATGGGGCTGCATTATATTCTGTGGGGAGATGGGCTGTATTCTATTCGGGGCTACATTATATTCTATGGGGGAGCTGTATTATATTTATATTCTTTGAGGGGAGATTGCCTCATACTCTATGAGGGGGCTGCATTATATTCTATGGGGTGGCTGCATTATACTCTGAGGTGGCTGCATTATACTCTGGGGTGACTGCATTATACTATGCAGGGTGGTGGCTGCATTATACTATATGTGGGTTGCATTATACTGTATCGAGGACTATGGGGAATACGTTATACTATATGAAGAACTATGGGGTACATTATACTATGGGAAGTGAACTGTACTACATGGATGACTATGGCGGTGCATTATACTATATGGAGCACTATGAGGAGTGTATTATGCTATATATAGGACTGAGCAGTGTATTTTAATATATGGAGGACTATAGGGAGTGTATTATACTATATGGAGGACTGTGGTGCACATTATAATACATGGAGAACTATGGGGTGTATTTTACTAAACAAGTAAAATGATGCATATTCAGATTGTTGTTGCTGGAACAAAAATCATTGTTCTCAGCAGCACATCGCCTGTATAAACTGTGGATGTGCTGCTGATAACATGATATTGTATAGTGATCTGTAAATGATCTATTAGTGATTGTTCTGTCCCATCATTATTCCTCAGCTGGTGGAAAGAGGCCGGGAAACAAGCGTTGAACAACTTCAGTAATGTCGATCAAACTTATTTAGCGGCCAGAACTCAGCGCTTGTAAATACAACCGAAATGCTTTTGTGTGATGTGCAATATGTTAGCATTTGAGGCCCCATTTTAAACTTTGCCTAGGGCTTCACTTTGCCAAAAACCAGCCGTGCCTACAAGTGTACAAAGATATTATACAGACACCATGTGACAAGTGCGCCTGTGTAACTTCAAATGCCAGGGCTGAATTTTGGTCCCAGTCCGGCCCTGCTCTGGACGATAGGAAGCCAGTTAAGGATTATGGAGGTCACTGTGCTCTTAGGAACCTTGAATACTGCATACATTCTTTTGTAACCTTCGCCAGATCTGTGCCTTGCCACAATTCTGTCTCTGAGCCCCAAGCCAGTTCCTTTGACCTCATGATTCTCAGGAGGTTTTCTGATAGTGACAAACTTCTTCCATTTAATGATTGTTGAGGCCACTTTGCTCTTAGGAACCTTGAGTACTGCAGAAATTCTGTTGTAACCTTGGCTAGATCTGTGCCTTGCCACAATTCTGTCTCTGAGCCCCAGGCCAGTTCCTTTGACCTCATGATTCTCATTTGGTCTGACATGCACTGTGCGCTGTGAGGTCTTATATAGACAGGTGTGTGTCTTTCCAAATCAAGTCCTATCAGTTTAATTAAACATAACTGGACTCCAATGAAGTAGAACCATCTCATAGAGCATCACAAGGAAATGGACAGCATGCGACTTAAATATGAGTGCCTGAGCAAAGAGTCTGAATACTTATAACCATGTGATATGTCAGTTTTTCTTTTTTATTAAATTTGCAAACATTTCTACATTTCTGTTTTTTTCAGTCAAGAGTGTACATTAATGAGAAAACATGATCTTTTCTGAATTTACCAAATGGCTGCAATGAAACAGAGAATGAAAAACACACCCTAACAATTAAAACTATTCTATTGATTGATAAGAAATTGTATGTGTCACAAATTATTTATGATAATGTGTGCAAACTGTAAAGCGCTGCGGAATATGTTAGCGCTATATAAAAATAAAGATTATTATTATTATTTATGGGTTAATCATATTTTAGTGTGCCTGAATGCTCCGTAAAACTCCGCTCTATAAAAAACAAGTCTTTCCTGCATGAAGAAAAAAACAATCCCTAATAGATATCATCCTTTCATTTTCTATGACTAAAAAGAAGCATGGTGTTCTCCAGTGTGGGGCCTCGGCAGGCATGTATGAACTATTTGCCATTGTTGAGAATCTTCCAATGAATGACTGCCCTTCAAGTGAACAATTTTCATTCTAATGTTATATGGCTTATAACAATCCTTATAAAATATGTTCCTGGGATCAACTCAAAAATGACAATTTACAGAGTGACTGCAGACTAGTGAATCCTTACATTGCGGGCACTGTGAGGATTCTAAGGGGCTGGGAGAAGGCGGTCATCTTACAGCGATATTGTGAGTATGCTGCCAGCCACATACTGACTAGACATGCCTGTCCTCGCTGAATACACTTGCTTTGAGCAATGCCATGTACATATAGTATACAAATCGCATACTTGCAGTTTTGTGACCCCGCTTCCCAGCTCCGATACAGGAAAATCTTTACGGCATGTTGTGCGAAAGCTGTGAAGATTCACGAGTTTGCAGTCACATAGAGTGTAGACAAAAGGCCGGACAACCCCTTTAATTGAACTCTAATTTCTATTATAACTATACAGTGGGGCAAAAAAGTATTTAGTCAGTCAGCAATAGTGCAAGTTCCACCACTTAAAAAGATGAGAGGCGTCTGTAATTTACATCATAGGTAGACCTCAACTATGGGAGACAAACTGAGAAAAAAAAATCCAGAAAATCACATTGTCTTTTTTTTTAACATTTTATTTGCATATTATGGTGGAAAATAAGTATTTGGTCAGAAACAAACAATCAAGATTTCAGGCTCTCACAGACCTGTAACTTCTTCTTTAAGAGTCCCCTCTTTCCTCCACTCATTACCTGTAGTAATGGCACCTGTTTAAACTTGTTATCAGTATAAAAAGACACCTGTGCACACCCTCAAACAGTCTGACTCCAAACTCCACTATGGTGAAGACCAAAGAGCTGTCAAAGGACACCAGAAACAAAATTGTAGCCCTGCACCAGACTGGGAAGACTGAATCTGCAATAGCCAACCAGCTTGGAGTGAAAAAATCAACAGTGGGAGCAATAATTAGAAAATGGAAGACATACAAGACCACTGATAATCTCCCTCGATCTGGGGCTCCACGCAAAATCCCACCCCGTGGGGTCAGAATGATCACAAGAACGGTGAGCAAAAATCCCAGAACCACGCGGGGGGACCTAGTGAATGAACTGCAGAGAGCTGGGACCAATGTAAAAAGGCCTACCATAAGTAACACACTACGCCACCATGGACTCAGATCCTGCAGTGCCAGACGTGTCCCACTGCTTAAGCCAGTACATGTCCGGGCCCGTCTGAAGTTTGCTAGAGAGCATTTGGATGATCCAGAGGAGTTTTGGGAGAATGTCCTATGGTCTGATGAAACCAAACTGGAACTGTTTGGTAGAAACACAACTTGTCGTGTTTGGAGGAAAAAGAATATTGAGTTGCATCCATCAAACACCATACCTACTGTAAAGCATGGTGGTGGAAACATCATGCTTTGGGGCTGTTTCTCTGCAAAGGGGCCAGGACGACTGATCCGGGTACATGAAAGAATGAATGGGGCCATGTATCGTGAGATTTTGAGTGCAAACCTCCTTCCATCAGCAAGGGCATTGAAGATGAAACATGGCTGGGTATTTCAACATGACAATGATCCAAAGCACACCGCCAGGGCAACGAAGGAGTGGCTTCGTAAGAAGCATTTCAAGGTCCTGGAGTGGCCTAGCCAGTCTCCAGATCTCAACCCTATAGAAAACCTTTGGAGGGAGTTGAAAGTCCATGTTGCCAAGCAAAAAGCCAAAAACATCACTGCTCTAGAGGAGATCTGCATGGAGGAATGGGCCAACATACCAACAACAGTGTGTGGCAACCTTGTGAAGACTTACAGAAAACGTTTGACCTCTGTCATTGCCAACAAAGGATATATTACAAAGTATTGAGATGAAATTTTGTTTCTGACCAAATACTTATTTTCCACCATAATATGCAAATAAAATGTTAAAAAAACAGACAATGTGATTTTCTGGATTTTTTTTCTCAGTTTGTCTCCCATAGTTGAGGTCTACCTATGATGTAAATTACAGACGCCTCTCATCTTTTTAAGTGGTGGAACTTGCACTATTGCTGACTGACTAAATACTTTTTTGCCCCACTGTATTTATATCATTAGTTTGGAAATTTAAAACTGAAAACAACACTATATATTATATATCTTCACTATACACTATAATTAAATGTTTGCTTTATCAGGCAGAGCTGACCGCTTCAAATACAAAAGTGTCATCATTGCCAAAGACAAAAATATCAGATGTGAAAAAGGTCGGTATGTATCACCAATAAAATGAAATGTTCTGGCCTTGATAGTGAAGTACCCCTCAGCCATCAGCTTCATTAAGTGTCCAATATTTTCCCATACAGGTCCTATTTGTCCATTATCAGCATTTTTATGGTTATTTGTTCAATTCAGGCAGATTTTTCTTCATTATTATTTACGGCACAAATTGTTGGCCAAGTTGATATTTTTCCTCCAGAGAGCCCAGTTGAAGCCGGAAGTGTATACAGAAAACACAAAGCTTTGGGAGTATATGTGGCTAACAAACAGCTGGACCTATTCTTACTGTTGGTAGCCTCGGCCACTGACTGCAAACCCCACACTAGGAAACAGCTGGAAGGATTTCAGGGTGTTTGATTGTAAAACATGTTATCCAAGTGGGAACAGACATTTGGAGGATAGGACAGTTCCCACGATGTGCATCAATTACAACAGTTTAATGCTACAGATGTCTGCTCCTCAGCCTGAATTTTCCTAAATCATCTAGTGTCCAGGAAAGGACATTAAGGCAGTAAGAATTTAGTAGCTGGTTCAATATCTGATAGCCCTTGTGTATTCTTATGTGGCCACAATAAGGTGAAACATGTGTTATACTCATGTCAGTTGTGTGCAATTAATTCGGGAGTTAGCAGTTAATGAGGATGCAGGATATTAGGTCCTCAGTGCATCGTGCTAATGGATGTTTCTGATCCTAACTGTCTATTAAGTCAACATCTGGCCCGAATTTCTACATTTGAGTATTCTGTTTTCCTTGCGCTTCTTCCCTTTCCAGTTTTAGGTCTGATGATTCTCACTGGTGTCAATGAGCTGATAAAACCTCAGACAAACTCAGACTTTTCCATACTCTATTTCTGGGGGCAATGCTTGTGTATTTGGCAGCTGTGTGAGTTTAAGCTATGTACATGCTCGATTCTCCTTTCTGGAATGGATTTAAACTCTTCTCATGCAGACACCGACCAAAAATGAATTTCTTACATGTTTTGCTCATATAAACCTTTAGCAATGAGCCAAAGAAAGTAATATTGAAAAATAGAAAAGCAGCAAATAAATATGGTTTCGATTGTAAAAGTTTAAAGGATGGCAAACTTGAAATAAATACGCTATTGCTGGCTGCTTAGATCAACACTTTTTGAAGCCAATGGCTGGCAGGTATGGAACCCTTAAAGGATATAAAAAAGAGCAGCATTGCTTCATACAAAGTTTTCCAGATTTTGTTTTGGCAGAGGTCAATCCCTTATATGAATCCCAAAATTAAGGTTTGAAAAAACAGATAGGTCCCAAATTCATGTTACACACGAAAGACATCAAGATCAAAAGAATGATTCTTAGGGCTTTTCGAACAGTGGAGTCCAATGCATGTAGCCTGCCTGTACATAGGATGTACACATCCTTTGTACAGGAGCCATACATCCGCCAAGTGCTGTTGCACAGAATCTACATATACAATAATTTGTCAAAGGATGCCACACACTTCACATTGTGAGGCAGTGACTCATGTCACAAGTAGGGGTCGCTGTGTGTTCTCCCCGGATTGTGCATGCAGACGGATGAAGTCCATAGGTGTGCATGGGAGTCACAAATTTCCGGTCTGGGTTTTCCATGTGGCTGAAGGCCACAGGTTTGTGTGTGTCAGTGTCAGTCTGGTGTGTGCTGGTGTGCAGAGCAGAGGCCTGCAGAGCGCTGGCTGAGTTCATGGAGGCACAGGCTAGCGGAGCCAGCACCCAGGGCAGCTGAATAGCCTGGCACCTGCAGCGTATACAGTGATGCAAGTCGTCCATGGTACTGGTCTCGGATGTGGATGTCCTGTGCCCGAAAAAGGACTTTCATGTGTTATGATTGCAAACAGGTGGATATGGACCCCGGCTGCTATCTGGAGGATATCCTGGGCTGTATAAGGCTGTGTGAGTAAAGAGACTGTAAAAGACTGTGATACAGTGATGGAAAACACCCACGGGAACTATTCGTGGGGGGGGGGCTGGCGTGTGCAGTGTCTGCAACATATGAGGCTGTGTATATGGAAACTGTAACATGGCGTGCGGTCACCCAGGGAAACAAGACAAGGGAAGTCTGGCCTATTTAGGGACTGTAAATCTAAAGCCATATGATTTGTATTGCTATGAACTGGTGTGAACTGAACACTGATAATATACACTGAAGTTATATGCATTTATGTGAATTGGACTTTAATGCTGTGAGGAAACACATTAAAGAGACTTTTGTGTTGGAACTTAGTGCGTCACTGCCTCTTCACTACGTACAATGCTACTGCAATCTTACAACATATAGAATACTATATATAGAATGGACAGTTCAGATGAAAAATATGGCCGACATGTAAGATGTCTAAAGTGCTGTGCAATATTTTAGGCAGGTGGGGGAAAATGGTGAAAAGTAAGAATGCTTTTAAAAATATAAATGTTATTAGTTTATCGTTTCAATTAACAAGAAGCAAAGTTAAAGGACAAAAGAGGAATCTAAATCAAACCAATGTTGAGTGTGACCACGCTTTGCATTAAAAACAGCAACAAAACATCACTTCTTCTACAGTAGGTACACTTCAACTCTGCTGAAGATTGTTCAAAACATGTTGGCGAACTAACCACAGAACTTATGTGGACGTAGGCTGCGCAAAACCTTCTGTTTACTTAAATAATTCTAAAATCAATGATTTTAAAATCAAAGCTTCATGGGAGCCATATAACAATTTACAGGACCTCTTGTCCTTCTTCACACTGAAGATTGTAATTACATTGGCTCTACTGACATTGACTTAATGACATTGGCTCTATTTTGGGGGTCGTTATCCTCCTGTGTAATGAATTTGGAGCCAATCAGATGCCTCCCTGACAGTATTGCATGACGGATAAGTATCTGCCTGCATTTCTCAGCACTGAGGACACCATCAATCTTGACCATATGAAACAGTCTTCCACAACTTCACCTTTGTAGCAGAGTTTGGCTGTTCCTCATACAGTTGTTCTTCATCCTGCTTGTCTCTCCCTCCATCGATACCATTATACAAAAGATCTGCTTGCTTATATTGACTGCTAGGTATGGGCATACTGTTAATTCATCAAAAAGTCAAGTGCTGTGAACCTGATTTTAATACTATAACAACCGAGTAATCCAAAAATTACAAGTAACAAACAAAAGGAAGAAAACCAGATGTGAACCCCCAAATGTAATTTCTGCCTAAAGCAATACATTATTGTACAAAAGAGGTTCTCCGCTTTAGATGCTACAAGAGTCTGCTGAAAATAAGCTTACAGCAAAGTGTTCCCTTGTTAGAACCAATACTGATTTACTGTAATATATGGAAATGTCTATCAATTCATCTGCAGGGCACCCACAGGGAAACTAATCACAAATGTACTGCTCATTAAAATGAATGGGTTGCCTGTGCAATGCAGCACAGGATAGTATCTCCAGAGCACGACACCTTCTCTGTAACTGCTCTCTACTGCGGCCAAGGGTTAAAGATCCGGAACTTCTATTAACTCAGAATTGCATAGCAAGTTTTTGTGAAATTTCAATATTTGGATAGTTAATGCTCAAGAAAACCATCATTCACCATTCCAGATATTCATTAGTGAGTCATGAAACTTTCTTAAGGAACTTACTGTGTAGGAACCAAGATCCAAATATGATTGGCGTCTTGTATAGCAACAAATCCTAAAGTACGAGGAGCGATCCAAAAGTAATGATAATCGGTTATTTCTATTGCACACAGAAATTAAAATAAAATGTTTTCTTCTCTCTTAGGTACCCACTAGTCCAGGAAAAAAAATCACTTAAATAGACCACGATTCCCAGGAGCTACATTCATTTGAATATGAACTGCCGAGGAGTGAACATCAAAATGGAAAAAACGAGCTCAGAGCTGTCATCAAATACCTCTGCTTGAAAAAAATGACTACCAAAGACATACACAGCGACTTGGTGGAAACATTGGGGGACTCTTCTCCTCCATATTCCACAGTTGCATGCTGGGCCAAGGAATTTAAGCTGGGAAGAACATCGACGGAAGATGAACATTGTCAAGGACGCCCATCCACGTCCCTCAATGAAGAAAACGTGAAAAAAGTTGAAGAAGTTGTATTGGCAGATCGAAGAATGACTATCAGGCATGTAGCTGAGGTCCCAGGGATCTCATATGGCAGTATTCAAAGAATCCTTGCAAAAGAATTGCATATGAGAAAGGTCTCCGCGCGCTGGGTGCCAAAAATGTTAACCGACGAGCAAAAGAAGAAACAAGTTGACATTTTAATAGCAAATCTCGAAAAGTTCCAAGCAGACAAGGAAAATTTTTTGTCACGTTTTTTGACCATGGACAAGACCTGGATCCACCACTTTGATCCCGAAACTAAACAACAATTGATGACGTGGTAACGAGCCGACAAACCAACGCCGAAGAAATTCAAAGTGTCAAGCTCAGCAGGGATGGTTATGGCGTCCGTTTTTTGGGACGCTGAAGGAATTATTATGGTGGACTATTTGGAGAAGGGAGCCACTATTACGGGCTCCTACTACGCAGAACAAATAAGAAGATTGTGGAAGGCTATCAAGGAGAAAAGGCGCGGCAAACTGTGGGCTGGAGTGCTGTTTCACCAAGATAACGCGCCGGCTCACAAAGCTGCAGTTGCCATGGCTACCATTCAAGAAGCGGGCTTTGAACTGGTGGAACACCCCCCCTATTGGCCAGATCTAGCCCCCAGTGACTTCTTTCTCTTTCCTCGACTCAGGAACACCTCCGGGGCAAGAAATTAGATGACAATAGCGACGTGATAACCGCTGTTGGGGATTTTTTTGAGGGTCAAGATCAAGAATTTTTTTCTAAGGGAATTCTAAGTTTAGAAAAGAGATGGTCTAAATGTATAGACTTGTTAGGAGACTATGTAAAAAAATAAAAAAAATTTTGACTATATTCATTGTGTTTAGTATTGATTATCATTACTTTTGGATCGCCCCTCGTACACATATGACAAAGCTAGATTTTCACACTGCTTTCTAGCACAAACATTGCACATTGTGTTTTTGTAGAGGAAGGGAGGCATGTAGTGGACTTTTCGCCTTTTGTAGCTGGTAAAAAACAAATAAGAATCTTATACATACAAAAGCTCTTGTCATCTAAATACCAGTGAGATTTTTTTTTCACAGTTTGTTTGTCTTATCTGTTCATGAAAGAAATTATCTTATTTTCACCTGTATCAGTTTATTTTCATGGCTCGTGATCTTGGAAAAATAGTTGCTTGGTACAATAGAAACATTGTCATCTATATCTGCTTAGCATGCATTGAGGGTTCACATTCCTCATGTCCTTTTGTTTCTATTTGTTGCTCAGATCTTTGAAAAGTGTAAATAAAGGAATAAAAAGATCTGATCTAGTAACCTTTTACTTTTTATTCCCCATGACCAGAGAATTACAACCTACAGTTTGTACAAATTATGTTTGTATCTTAACTTCAAGAATATTAATCATCTTTTGAGGATGGAGTCTGCATCGCTCTAGTTACATGCAGCCAAAAGGTTAATGAAAACCAATTACCAATAATGTTTCATACGGTTTAGGCTCCATTATAGACATGGGCATTCAATAGGGATCTCCAGCACTAATGGCTTGCTGGATAATGAATCTGAGTTGTGTACTCAGCCGCTTTGCCCTTTAAAGTCTGAAGAATAACTAAGCTAGGAGAAATCGTAAAACCTCTAGTAATTGCACTCTTTGGCTAGTGGTCTCAATTTTCACATAGTGACCTCTCATTAAGGAAAACCATAGGATATCTTTGTTTTCGCAACTTCATTTCCCACCTATTGACTTGCAGTGCCTTGCGAAGGTGACAAGTCAAATGGTCGAGATCTTATATTTCCAGTTCTTAAATGTTTGCTTCCCTTTCTTTGCAATGCATATATCTTTAAAAGCAACTTTCAGCAACAGAACAAGGAGAGAAAACTAGTCTTGCCATACATGTCTACTTAACAGGCTTATTCCTCTTAAGACTGTTTTTCCTCTGTGTTCCCAGAGTCTAGTCTTTTTTACCGATCATGTGTTATCTATCATTCTGAAGCAGAAAAAAATGGATGGAGATTTCTTCCCAAGTTACTACTTGCAACTAGCCAGCAATTCATTCACGAGCAGTCCATTTTTTTCACTGACTGAGTTTGATTCTTTTATATATTTTTTACATTTCTGTCTTTCAGCAAAACACCCCTTTAGGTAGTTTCAGAGTAGGAACTGCAAGTCAATTGTGCAAAGACAGGGAACACGAGGCAAGCTCTTCTTCATTGTACAAAGATATCAGGAAATGTTTGCAGGCTCTTGGTAAGTAGGCACTACTAGCTAGCTGTGAAAGTCATGACTGGCACATTTATAAATGAAAAAGGGAATGAAAAAAATATGTCCAGATGGGATTTTCTTCTATGTCTATAAAAGATCCTGATGACATAACAAAAGTCACAAAAAAGCAACAAGAACAAAAACTGCTTTTGATATGCTCTCTCTTTCGTGAGTAAACCATCATTTAATAAAACTGTACTACCTTCTCAATATACAAATATACTGATGCAGTCTCAAACAAACTAAGGTCCCCTTTAATACTAATGTTAAGGGTCACCATAATTTTACGTATCTTCTCAGACAAACATGTCCTGTGGGAGTCTGCGAGATATATGCATTATGTTTTTTGAACAATCTTGCACTCTAATTTGCAATCCACCCTGAGCTGGTGGTACGAGACTAGCTGCTGTCATCTCTCCCACACACAACACACCGAGATGGATTCCAGCTCTTCCTTTGCTTTTTTTTTAGAATTATGAGACAAGCAACAGCAGCATGAATGAGGCGAGACTGATGAAGTAATATTGTCTGTATGACATTAAGTTACTGCTGCTTTAGGTTCTATAAGCTTTGTATTCATGGGTGCACATTAGTGTTGAGCATTCCGATACCGCAAGTATTGGGTATCGGCCGATACTTGCGGTATCGGAATTCCGATACCGAGATCCGATACTTTTGTGGTATCGGGTATCAGTATCGGATCAATAGGGATGTGTAAAATAAAGAATTAAAATAAAAAATATTGATATGCTCACCTCTCCGGCGGCCCCTGGACATCACGCTGGTAACCGGCCGGCTTCTTTGTTTAAAATGAGCGCCTTCAGGACCTGCGAATGACCTCGCGGCTTCTGATTGGTCGCGTGCCGGTCACATGGGCGGCACGCGACCAATCAGAAGCCATGACGTCATTCGCAGGTCCTGAAGGCGCTCATTTTAAACAAAGAAGCCGGCCGGTTACCAGCGTGAAGTCCAGGGGCCGCCGGAGAGGTGAGCATATCAATATTTTTTATTTTAATTCTTTATTTTACACATCCCTATGGATCCCAGGGCCTGAAGGAGAGTTTCCTCTCCTTCAGACCCTGGGAACCATGAGAATACCTTCCGATACTTGATGTCCCATTGACTTGTATTGGTATCGGATATCGGTATCGGCGATATCCGATATTTTTCGGATATCGGCCGATACTATCCGATACCGATACTTTCAAGTATCGGACGGTATCGCTCAACACTAGTGCACATCTTTTTTCAGACTACTTCTGTATTTTGGCGTAGTTTTTGTTAAATAATGACACAGTATAATGTGAGTGCCTTTAGAATAGATGATAGAAAGTTCCCAGAAGTCTAGCTGAATTGTATATATTGTCATCTGTAGTTCCATAACAGTTCCTAACAGAAGTACAGCATAGCAACCCTACAAAACATGGAGCAAAATAGAAGTAACAGCTACAGACATCACAGACTATAGAAATGCATCAAGTCCCCAAAGGTTTTTGACATTTTTTTTGCCCTGATCAATATTTGGCACATGAATTTCAGCAAACCCCATTCAGAAGGGACTATTTCAGCAACACATCTGCCATGTGTGACTATATGATATGTATTAATATATTGACAAATTGCTGAATCCTGGTTAAATATAGCCTTACATAAAGCTATTTAGTTTCTCCATAGTATTGGGCAGAATAGTTGTAAAAGATACCCTGAATGTCCTACCAAAAGGTTCACTAGTTTTAATTAAAAGTAGACCTGTATGAAGAGTAAGGGTCCATGTGCACAGACAGACCAACGGCACAACACAACTGCCTTTACCAATCGCTAGTGGTTTGATAACCTGTTAACACAGGCAAACCGCAGTAAACAATGCATACTGGGTGATCTGTAATAGATCGCTCAGGGCACACAGGCTGCCACGGTTCTCGGCAGCACAATTTTTTTTTTTTTTTCTTACACAGGAAGATGCACTGTCGAGGACTACATATGAACTATGTGTAAGGAGGCTGTGTGCAGTGTTTGAAGACATGAGGGTGTCTATGCAGGTGTTTAGAGTGTTTCTAGAAGTGTGTATATGTTTTCTAACTATATAGCTGTGCACATTCCCCTTTTATTCAATAGCGAATATTGTTTGAAAAATTGAAGATTGAATATTAATCAGCTATCAGGCGGCTTCATAAATACATTCTTGGATTACAAATGAGAGCAGCTGGATCCATTTTCATTGGTAATTACTGCCTTAACATTGAAGGTGGTTTTAACTGCAACCTTTTGCAAACCATGTCAATCTACATGTGATCGCAGCTCAGTATGGTCAGAGTACGTGAACTCTGTAGGACACTGAACTTTTGTATTCGGGTCTATTTTGAACTTGAACCCATCACTTCCATTACCAAGAGATCCTGCCTCACCACTGGCTGCAGAGGAGGCATCAAGGTCCCGATTCATTAAACTGTTTTTGAAAAGTTGTAAAATGATTGCACAACTCAAAGTCCTGGGCAAAGAATGGTCAGGCCAGGATATGTCAATGTCTGCTCAACAAGTTCTTCAGAAGTTATGTCATTATAGTTCCATAACTAAAGCCAGGAATGTGCTCCAGTCTCTGATTGGAGTAACATTTCTGGCTAGGTGCACAGAGATACACACTAGTAGTAAAATGTCCTACTTCATTAAGTGGCATGTGCCCCTCCATTAACACTGGTGTCTGCAATGCCAGTCTTAATAAATGGGGCTTATAGAATTATAAAAGGATTTAACATGCTAGTTGTGACAGTGGATTTTTTAGATGTTTGCTAGCCAAAACGTGGAAGAATTAAGGGGAACCTGTCACCAGAAAAAAACACTATTAGCCTGCATATATGGGGTTCATCTGCAGGTTGATTAGTGTTACTAACCTGGCTGGCACCCAGACTTAGTCAAGCGCTGCAGGTAGAAAATGATCTTTATTCCGCCAGTCACAGGGGTACTGTGAGTCACGGCTCTGAGAACACAGAGCGGAGTCTGTAACCATGGCCCTGGCCATAACTGAAAACCAGCCCCAATGCAGAGCCAGTGTCAGTCAGGGCTGGGGGCACGGTTACAGCTGCCCCCCTGTATTCTCAGAGTGGTGACTTAACCAGTGGCGGGACCCCGTGACTAAAACCGGAACGTCGATGGGGAGAATAAACTTTATTTTCTCCTCGCAGTGTTCAAATAAGTGCGGGTGTCTGACAGGTTAGTAACGCTATTAACCTGCATATTAACCCCATATCTGAAAGTTAATAGGTTTTTGTGGTCACAGGTTCCCTTTAAGGGGAAAGGGTTCCCTGAACTAAAGAACTTCCTCCGCTTTTGAGCACTGTTTTTTTTTTTTTTTTAAATCTCAATTAAGAAAATACACAAAACGGGAAATAGAAAATGACAGACTCTATTAAGTGCTATGTATCAGTGCCCACATAACAGTGATTCCTGACCCTAGATCCTCAGCTAAATATTGAGATATAAATCACATTGAGAATATAGCAAAAATTCTTGAAGACTTTCAAGTCCTCTTCCCTCGACAGATGGCACAAACTTGTCTGTGTGTCAGACTACTATTAATAACAAGACTGTCTTTTTTAAAAGTGTAGAACATGTTCCTGTTAACTGCCAAGTACTGAACTAACGTGAGAATCTGAAAAGTGAAAACTGAATCTCCATGTTTTACAATATGATGGATTGAACAGCTGAACCTGTCACGATGTACTGCTCAAGAATGTGGGCACAAGACATTTTCTTTCAGAAATGTGAATTTGGCATGTCAAACACACAGCTTTCCTATAAACAAATGTTAATTTTTCCTTATTAACGGCCAGCAGATTCCAGTACAACATGTGAGTACACATTTCATACTATAAGAATCTATGAGATCAGCTGTACCGCAGGGTCCCCATCATATCAGAGCTTCTAGTGCGTTCAGGAGACAGGGTGTAACGAAAGGGACAGCAGATGGGAAAAATACTCAACCAAACCGGATTGTAGGTAAATCAGAAGTTACTATGGCAACCAAGACAAAGCTGGCAAAATGCCCTCTCCCCACTGATCCAACATCCAATGGTTTATCACTCCAGTTCATGTTACTATTGGCTGAGTGTTTCATTCCCAGTGTGGAATGGTTTACTTCCACAGTCTTTATTGGTAAGAGCTCTCGTGCTTCAGTCTCTGGTTTGATGTCCCGGTGTTTGTAGCCTAATGATTTGGGAGCTTGCAATTTCGTGATCAGTTGAATTTGACAGCTAACGTGTTCTTTGGAAAAGGACAAAATGGCTGTTAGATGACTGATATTGAATTCTATAAAAAAATGGAGAAGTGGATGCTGTTAAATATCAGATTTGTCTGCATCCTACATTTTAATGCACAAAACCACAGTGAAAAAAATGAAAAAAAAAAAAAAAACTTGCGTAACTCCTGTTTATCAGTATAGTCTACTTTGGTTTTCAAGTTTGTTTTTTTAATTTACAATAATAATAAAATGCTTTAGGCAGGTATAGAAAAATGCTGCAAAAAAGTATGAATGCTTTCAGATATAGAATTGTTAATAGTTTGTTTTTTTATCAATTAAAGTTCAAAATGGATGAACAAAAAACATTCTAAATCAAATCAATATTTGGTGTGACCAGTTTTTATCTTTAAAACAGCATCAATTCTTCTAGGTACACATACAAAGAGTTTTTGAAGGAATTTGTCCGAGAAGTTGTTCCACATATTTTGGAGAACTAACCACAGTTCTTCTCTGGATGTCGCTTGTGCAAACTCTTTCTCTTCATGTAACCCCAAACAGACTTGATGATGTTAAGATCAAGGTTCTGTGAGGGGCAAATCATCACTAACAGAACTGTCTTCTTAACAGTGAAGACAGTCCTTAATGGCATTGGCTACATGTTTGGGGTCTTTGTCCTGTTACATAATACATTTGGAATTAACTAGAAACCTCTATGGCTGATACTGCATGATGCTCAAAGGTACCTTCACACATAACGATTTTGTTAATGATATCGTTGCAACGTCACACTTTTTGTGATGTAGCAACGATCCCGCTAACCATCTCGTTATTTGTGACAGCGACCAACGATCAGGCTCCTGTTGGGAGATTGTTGGTCGTTGGGGAATGATCAGGACCTTTTTTTGGTCGCTGATCACCCACTGTCATCGCTGGATCGGCGTGTGTGACGCCGATCCAGCGATGTGTTCACTTGTAACCAGGGTAAATATCGGGTTACTAAGTGCAGGGCCGCGCTTAGTAACCCAATATTTACCCTGGTTACCATTGTAAAAGTTAAAAAAAAAACAGTACATACTCACATTCCGATGTCTGTCACGTCCCCCGGCGTCAGCTTCCCTGCACTGACTGTCAGCGCCGGCCGGAAAGCAGAGCACAGCTGTGACGTCACCACTGTGCTCTGCTTTACGGCCAGCGCTGACAGTCAGTGCGGGAAGCTGACGGCGGGGGACGTGACAGACATCGGGATGTGAGTATGTAGTGTTTTTTTTTTTAACTTTTACAATGGTAACCAGGGTAAATATCGGGTTACTAAGCGCGGCCCTGCACTTAGTAACCCGACGTTTACCCTGGTTAACCGGGGACTTCGGCATCGTTGAATACAGTTTCAACGATGCCGAAGTCATTCCCCTGATTGTTGGTCACTGGAGAGAGATGTCTGTGTGACAGCTCCCCAGCGACCACACAACGACTTACCAACGATCACGGCCAGGTCGTATCGCTGGTCGTGATCGTTGGTAAGTCGTTTAGTGTAACGGTACCTTAAGTATCTGCTGTATTTTTGCAGCACTGAGGACACCATTAATCCTGACCAAATCCCCAAGTTCATTTTGTGAACTGTAGCTCCAGACCTGCAAGAAAACTCCACCATGCTTTACTATTGCCTACAGGCACTCATTATTATAGCAGCCCTTCAAAACACAAACTGGTTTCTATTATATCCAAATATTTCACATTTTGACTCATCAGTCCAGATCACCTGCTGCCATTTTTCTACATCCCAGTTTCTATGTTTTCATGCATAGTTTAGTTACTTGGCCTTGCTTCCAAGTCAAACGAGATAAAACTATGACCTAACCTGCTGATCCAGAAGAAGGCAAAAACTCATGAGAAAGATTGTCATTTCTCTGTATTCCTTCTCAGAACCACATATGGTCATAAGAACATAGTTCCATGGATCAACATCAAGAAGATGGATATAGCGGGGTCCCACTGGTTGCTGTCAATTCTAAGATAATTGCACTACTGATCATGATACAATACTAAGTTTCTTTGATCGACCACTGTATATACGATACTCAATTATCCTGATTTCTTAAGTTGCTTCAAAAGAACTTTAACAGCACACCTTGAAACTCTCGTATGCTTTGACATCCTTGCCTGGGACATGCCTTGGTGATGCAGTGTAATTACATTGTGCCTTTTCCACTGTACTCAGTCTTGCCATGGAGTATGACACTGTCTTCATGACCTAACATTTGTTGGAGAGTTTTGCTGTTCCTCACCCATTTTTAAGCCTTATTCACCGTTGTTTATGTTTTGGTTAATGATTTTGTTTCACCCTACATATAAAAATGATGAGCATACTTCTATTTTTTAAATCATTCTTATTTTGCTGCTTTTTTCCACAACTGCTTGAAACATTGGCAGTTTTGTATTTTAGAAGTTAAGAGCATACAGTTACCCTTCACTGTTATGTTCTACAATGCACAAGGTAAATAAATCTGAAACTGCTCCCGAAAAAGGATACCGTATATACTCGAGTATAAGCCGAGATTTTCAGCCCAAATTTTTGGGCTGAAAGTGCCCCTCTCGGCTTATACTCGAGTCACGGTAGCGGTGGGGTCGGCGGGTGAGAGGGCGCTGAGGCATACTTACCTAGTCCCAGCGATCCTCGCGCTGTCCCTGCCGTCCCACGGTCTTCTGTGCTGCAGCCTCTTCCCCTGTTCAGCGGTCACGTGGGACCGCTCATTACAGAAATGAATAGGCGGCTCCACCTCCCATAGGGGTGGAGCCACCTATTCATTTCTCTAATCAGCGGTGCCGGTGATCGCTGACAGGAAGAGGCTGCAGCACAGAAGACGGGGAGGAAGGCGGGGAGCGTCAGGATCGCTGGGACTAGGTAAGTATGTTATATTTACCTGTCCACGTTCCAGCCGCCGGGCGTCGCTCCATCTTCCCGGCGTCTGCGCTCTGACTGTTCAGGTCAGAGGGCGCGATGACGCATATAGTGTGCGCGGCGCCCTCTGCCTGATCAGTCAGAGCGGAGAGACGCCGGGACCGGACGCTCGGAGCTGCAATCAAGAGAGGTGAGTATGGCTTTTTTTTTTTATTGCAGCAGCGGCACAGATTTATGTGCAGCATCTATGGGGCAGTATGAACGGCACACAGCACTATATGGGGCATCTGTGCAGCATCTATGGGGCAATATGAACGGCACACAGCACTATATGGGGCATCTGTGCAGCATCTATGGGGCAATATGAACGGTGCAGAGCACTGTGGGGCATCTGTGCAGCATCTATGGGGCAATATGAACGGTGCAGAGCACTATATGGGGCATCTGTGCAGCATCTATGGGGCAATATGAACGGTGCAGAGCACTATATGGGGCATCTGTGCAGCATCTATGGGGCAATATGAACGGTGCAGAGCACTGTATGGGGCATCTGTGCAGCATCTATGGGGCAATATGAATGGTGCAGAGCACTGTATGGGGCATCTGTGCAGCATCTATGGGGCAATATGAACGGTGCAGAGCACTGTATGGGGCATCTGTGCAGCATCTATGGGGCAATATGAACGGTGCAGAGCACTATATGGCACAGCTATGGGGAAATAATGATCTATTTTTATTTTTGAAATTCACAGGTAAATGCTGCATTTCCACCCTAGGCTTATACTTGAGTCAATAAGTTTTCCCAGTTTTTTGTGGCAAAATTAGGGGGGTCGGCTTATACTCGAGTATATACGGTAATTCTCTCATGGATTTCTAAAAATTCAGAACTTTTTCACTTTCCAAACAACAAATCTGTTTGAGCTGCTTATTACAAATCCATAGCTTCTTCATTTTCCAGAGTGAAAACTTATTGCTGCTCCTAAAAAGGGATACTTATTGGAAGGCTAGCTAAATAGTGCTTGTTCACATTAGAAATAGCAAACCTGTTGCCAGGAACAGACTGGGACTAAAATTCAGTCCTGGCATTTGCAATCACACAGGCCCATGTTGTCCCCATTTCCGAGCAACAGATGGGGATATATTACTAACATTATCGTGGATGGAGGAAAGCAAGATTTACTACAAGACCAATATTTCTAATGATACCTGTGGCTGCTGGGGTGAGTAACGGAGACAGTGTTTTTGTGCTCCATCACAACTCTTAACAGTATGGGTGTCTTGAGATCACTGATTCTGCAAACAACATAGCAGACAAGGCAGCCCATGACCAGACAGGCCCTTCTGGCATTTGCCAGAATTGCCCAATGGCCAGTCCGGCCCTGCCTATTGCTGATCTAAAAACATAGATAACTGTTGAAAAGAAAGCTATTATTATTCCTTTTATAAACAACATATCTGTTGCTACTCCACAAAACTGGATAATTTTTGGCTTCTTCCATGCAACATCACCTCTATATAAAATACATGCAACTCGGGCATGAATAATTTTTGGAAAAGTTTTCCATGTTAAGAAGCATAAAATGTCTGTTATTGCAATGTATTATTAAACAGACTCTTCGTTACCACTAGTTACCCTAAGATATATATGTTAAGGTCACTTTTATATTTCAATGGCTGTGTTGTTATTAAAGAGCTTGAAAGGGGATACAGTACTGGGATACCCCCAAGTGTTCAGCAAATTAAAGCATTCCAATACTTAATACTTACTAATATATGGCAAATCAATTTTTGGGAGGTAAATTTGATGACACTGATGAATTCATGTTTCAAAACATTCACTTATTTCTAGAATACAGGGTCCCTTTATTTATATGTTCTCTGATCAGAATCAAATTTACTTAAAGGCATAATAAGCACCTGCTTATAAGCAGCCTTGGGGCGAATGATACTTTTGGGAAATTTAGGTGTGAAAATACATTTGATCATCAATCTGCATTTATATAATATTTAGGAAATTGCCTTACGTCGGGAGCAGATCTAGAGAAACACAAGTATAAGAATGCAGAGAGACCCCAGGCAGAGGGGCCGGGGAATCACAGGAAAGAGAAAAACCAGTGTACAGTCCAGCCCCTGTGCACCGAAATCTTAACAAAAACTTCAAATGCTGACTAAACAACAACAAAGCGGATTTCTTCCCAAAGGTATCAATTTCACCTGCATTACAGCACCATTACAGCCATGTCTTTACTTCATGTTACATAATCATGCTGAAAGGTTTTCTTTAACCCGTCTGTGACCTTGGACGTACTATCCCGTCGAGGTGCCCTGGGCCTATCTGACCCTTGACGGGATAGTACGTCCTGCCCTTTAATGCGATACCACGACTTAAGTCGCGGTGATCGCATTAAAATTCCGACGCCATCTCACCTGGGGGGAGATGGCCTCGGCATCCAGGGCATTGTCGCCGCCCACCCGCCCTCTCGATCGCTGTGATTGGCTGTTCAATTCTGAACAGCCAATCACAGCCATTCTCATTGTTTCAGCCAATCGGAGCGGCTGAAACAATGAGGTCACAGGCTAGGATCGAGTACCGATGTACTCGATCCTAGGTCCGGTGCCTGGCAACGCCAGGCACCGGCAAGAACACCCCGGATTGGCGCGATCGCCGATCGCATCGATCGCGCCAATCGCAGGGCACCGCGCGGTATTACCGCGCTGTGCCCTGCCGGAACCTGCGTGGATCGGTGCTCTAATAGCACCGATCCTAGGATAGGACACAGTGCAGGCCCAGCAGGGCCTGCAGGAGCCGATTGGCGCGATCGATGTCATCGTCGATCGCGCCAATCACAGGGCGCAGCGGCGATCACGCTGTGACCGCTCTGTGCCCTGCAGGTGACCTGGCTGTGACCTGCCTAGGATGGCGCGAACAGATCCGATCCTAGGCAGGTCACAGCCAGGTCACCAGGAAAGCTCTGATTGGTGGGATCGATGTTATGGTCGATCCCACCAATGACAGGTCACAGCAGCAGCATGACCGCTCTGTGACCTGTCTGTGTCACCTGCCTGACCTGTGTATGACCGCTCTGCAGGGTCCTCATTCTAGCTGAGGATTCCTACAGAGCGGTCATACTGCTGGATCTCCCTGCTGGATTTTGTGCCTGGATCTCCCTGCCGTGCTGGGTATTGTGGTGCCACAGCAGCCTGTAGCACCACAATCCCTGCTAAAGAAAGAAGACAACTAAACGTAAGTTTTATCCCTGATCCCTGCCCAATCCCCGTTCATCCACCCCAATCCCCGTTCATCCACCCCAATCCCCGTTCATCCACCCCAATCCCCGTTCATCCACCCCAATCCCCCCTTCCCCCTCTTTTTACCCCCTCCACCCCCATTTGTGCCGCCTCCGTGCGCACATTTAGTAGCCGCCGAGCGTTGATTGGTGACGCAGTTCACCGATCAACGCTCGCGCTCGCTTTTTTTCCCTCGCCCCCGTTGCGCCAACTCCGTACACACATTCCGCAGCCGCCAAAGTTTGATAAGTGACGCAGTTCACTTATCAGAGTTTGTGCCTGCCGTTTTCCTTTTTTTTTTTTTCACCCCCCTTTTGCGCCACCTGACTACAACCGTACGTTTTGATCACTGATCCCTGCCCAATCCCCACTTCCACCCCCATCTCCCTTCCCCCTCTTTTTACCCCCCTTTGCACCTCCTTCCGTGCGCCCATTTAACAGCCGCCGAACGTTGATTGGTGACGTAGTTCACCGATCAACGCTCGCGCTCGCTTTTTTCCCTCACCCCCGTTGCGCCAACTCCGTACACACATTCCGCAGCCGCCAAAGTTTGATAAGTGACGCAGTTCACTTATCAGAGTTTGTGCCTGCCGTTTTCCTTTTTTTTTTTCACCCCCCTTTTGCGCCACCTGACTACAACCGTACGTTTTGATCACTGATCCCTGCCCAATCCCCACTTCCACCCCCATCTCCCTTCCCCCTCTTTTTACCCCCCTTTGCACCTCCTTCCGTGCGCCCATTTAACAGCCGCCGAACGTTGATTGGTGACGCAGTTCACCGATCAACGCTCGCGCTCGCTTTTTTTCCCTCACCCCCGTTGCGCCAACTCCGTACACACATTCCGCAGCCGCCAAAGTTTGATAAGTGACGCAGTTCACTTATCAGAGTTTGTGCCTGCCGTTTTCCTTTTTTTTTTTTCACCCCCCTTTTGCGCCACCTGACTACAACCGTACGTTTTGATCACTGATCCCTGCCCAATCCCCACTTCCACCCCCATCTCCCTTCCCCCTCTTTTTACCCCCCTTTGCACCTCCTTCCGTGCGCCCATTTAACAGCCGCCGAACGTTGATTGGTGACGCAGTTCACCGATCAACGCTCGCGCTCGCTTTTTTTCCCTCACCCCCGTTGCGCCAACTCCGTACACACATTCCGCAGCCGCCAAAGTTTGATAAGTGACGCAGTTCACTTATCAGAGTTTGTGCCTGCCGTTTTCCTTTTTTTTTTTCACCCCCCTTTTGCGCCACCTGACTACAACCGTACGTTTTGATCACTGATCCCTGCCCAATCCCCACTTCCACCCCCATCTCCCTTCCCCCTCTTTTTACCCCCCTTTGCACCTCCTTCCGTGCGCCCATTTAACAGCCGCCGAGCGTTGATTGGTGACGCAGTTCACCGATCAACTCTCGCGCTCGCTTTTTTCCCTTCAGCCTTTTTGTGCAACCTCCGTACACACATCCCGCAGCCGCCAAACTTTGATAAGTGACGCAGTTCTCTTATCAGAGTTTGTGCCTGCCTTTTTTTTTTTTTTACAGGTTTTTCTTCTCCTTTTAGCATTTTCTTTTCAGATAAGTTTGCACAAATCACTATCCCCCCACACATACACATACAGTTATCAATAAAGTGCACCCAATCACCATATTCACACAAAAATGTCCCGCTCATCCCGTTCGTCCCAACAGCGCTATTCATTGGAGGAGGCATATGCTTTCCTTGCCTCCGACACTGATAGCGAGGGAGAGGATCCCACTTTTCTTCACTTTTCTGATTCTTCATCCTCTTCCTCCTCCTCGGGTCCTGCGGAACCACCACGCAGACGCCCCAGGACAGAAGATGAGGCAGCCCCCACCACTCCTGAACCAGCGCTCCCCACTGCGGAACCCACATGGACCTCGCCCCCCGAAAATTACGAGCCACTGATTCCTGATTTTGTGGCAGAATCAGGAATCAAGTTTGACACCACGGGCCTCACAGAAACAGACTTTTTCAAAGTCTTTTTCTCTGAGGATTTTATTAACCTCATGGTGGAGCAAACTAATTTGTATGCTCGTCAATTTTTGGAGCAAAACCCCGGTACATCATTTTCCAACTGGTCTCCTGTAGACGCAGTTGAAATGATGCAGTTTTGGGGCCTGGTCCTCCACATGGGGATCGTGAAGAAGCCAGAAATGCGGCAATATTGGAGTGTAGATGTTTTATATAACACTCCAGTATTCCGAATGGCCATGGTTCGGAGACGTTTTGAGGCCATCCATAAATTCCTGCATTATTCCGATAATGCACAGTGTCCCGCACGAGATGACCCCAACTTTGACCGTCTGTTCAAAGTTCGGCCGGTCATCGAACACTTCAACAAAAAGTTTTCTGAAGTGTACGTGCCCAAAAGGGACATCTGCGTGGATGAGTCCTTGGTCCATTTTAAGGGGCGGCTCGGATTCCGTCAATACCTGCCCAACAAAAGGGCCAGGTACGGAATCAAACTCTACAAGCTGTGTGAGAGTGCCTCAGGGTACATCCACAGGTTTAGAGTGTATGAAGGGAAGGACAGCAGGATTGAACCCCCTGAGTGTCCTACTGTCCTGGGAGTGAGTGGGAAGATCGTGTGGGATTTGGTGCACCCACTGATAACTTTTATACCAGCATCCCACTCTACAAATCCCTCTCTGCGCGAGGTACCGCAGCCTGCGGTACTGTGCGCAAAAATCAGAGAGGCCTCCCAAAGACGCTACTTCGGCAGATGCTCAGAAAAGGTGAGAGCAAGGCCCAATGTAGCGACCACCTGCTGGTGGTCAAGTACAAGGACAAGAGGGATGTCCTTCTCTTGACCACCATACATGGTGATGGCAGAGCCCTCAGCACTGTACGGGGTACCTCTACACAGGTCTGCAAACCGGACTGTGTACTGGGCTACAACAAAAGCATGGGGGGGTTGATCTCTCTGATCAACTCCTCCAACCATACAGTGCTTTGAGAAAGGCCAAGGTGTGGTACAAAAAGTTGGCCGTCCACATCGTACAAATGGCAATGCTCAACGCTTTCCTGCTGTTACGATGTGCACGCCACACCGATACGTCGTACCTTCAGTTCCAGGAGGTAGTGGTTAAGGCCCTGATATTTGGTACTCCGGAAGGAGAGGGCCCCAGTACTTCCGGAACTGAAGGTGCTCGTATCGTACCAGGCCAGCATTTTCCGGGGGTGGTCCCGCCAACCGGCAGAAAAGGTAACCCGCAAAAAAGGTGCCGAGTGTGTTACAAAAGGGGAATACGCAAGGACACCATTTATCAATGCGACACCTGCCCCGAAAAACCTGGCCTGTGTATGAAGGATTGCTTCAGATTGTACCACACCTCCATGCACTACTAATTTACTTTACAAGAAAGCGTACATTAGTTCCAAAAAGGGGGCACATCTAGATAAGTTCCTTGGGGGGGGTCTAGGGTCCAAAATGATGTCACTTGTGTTTTTTTTTTACTGTTTAGGCACATCAGGGGCTCTGCAAACGGAACATGACGACCACAGACAATTTCTGCATTCCAAAACGTCACAACTTCCCTTTCGAGCCCCAACGTGTGCCTAAACAGTTTTTTCCCACATATGGCGTACCAGCGTAATCAGGACAATTTGGACAACAACTTTTGATGTCCAATTTCTCCTGTTACCTTTGGGAAAATTAAAAATTGGGGACTAAAATATCATTTTTGTGGGAAAAAATAGGATTTTTTATTTTCACGCCTGGGCATTATAAACTTTAGTGAAGCACGTGGGGGTTCAAATTTCTCACCAAACACCTAGATAAGTTCCTTAGGGGGTACAGTTTCCAAAATGGGGTCACTTGTGGGGGGTTTCTACTGTTTAGTCACATCAGGGGCTCTGTAAATGGAACATGATGCCAGCAGAACATTCCATCAAAGTCTGCATTCCAAAACGTCACTACTTCCCTTTCGAGCCCCAACGTGTGCCCAAACAGTAGTTCCTCCCCACATATGGGGTATCAGCGTACTCAGGACAAATTGGACAACAACTTTTGGGGTCCAATTTCTCCTGGTACCCTTGGGAAAATTAAAAATTGGGGACTAAAATATCATTTTTGTGGGAAAAAATAGGATTTTTTATTTTCACGCCTGGGCATTATAAACTTTAGTGAAGCACGTGGGGGTTCAAAATTCTCACCACACAACTAGATAAGTTCCTTAGGGGGTACAGTTTCCAAAATGGGGTCACTTGTGGGGGGTTTCTACTGTTTAGTCACATCAGGGGCTCTGCAAATGGAACATGATGCCAGCAGAACATTCCATCAAAGTCTGCATTCCAAAACGTCACTACTTCCCTTTCGAGCCCCAACGTGTGCCCAAACAGTAGTTCCTCCCCACATATGGGGTATCAGCGTACTCAGGACAAATTGGACAACAACTTTTGGGGTCCAATTTCTCCTTTTACCCTTGAGAAAATAAAAAAATTGGGGACTAAACGATCATGTTTGTGGAAAAAATAGGAATTTTTTTTTCACGCCCGGGCGTTATAAACTTTCGTGAAGCACTTGGGGGATAAAAGTGCTCATGACACATCTAGATAAGTTCCTTAGGGGGTCTAGCTTCCAAAATGGGGTCATTTGTGGGGGGTTTCCACTGTTTAGGCACATCAGGGGGTCGCCAAACGCGACATGGCGTCCGATCTCAATTCCAGCCAAATTTAGCTTGAAAAAGTCAAACGGCGCTCCTTTCCTTCTGAGCCCTGCCATGCGCCCAAACAGTGGTCCCCCCCACATATGGGGTATCAGCGTACTCAGGACAAATTGGACAACAACTTTTGGGGTCCAATTTCTCCTTTTACCCTTGAGAAAATAAAAAATTGGGGACTAAACGATCATGTTTGTGGAAAAAATAGGATTTTTTTTTTTCACGCCCGGGAGCGTTATAAACTTTCGTGAAGCACTTGGGGGATAAAAGTGCTCATGACACATCTAGATAAGTTCCTTAGGGGGTCTAGTTTCCAAAATAGGGTCACTTGTGGGGGGTTTCCACTGTTTAGGCACATCAGGGGGTCGCCAAACGCGACATGGCGTCCGATCTCAATTCCAGCCAAATTTAGCTTGAAAAAGTCAAACGGCGCTCCTTTCCTTCTGAGCCCTGCCATGCGCCCAAAAAGTGGTTCCCCCTCACATGTGGGGTATCAGCGTACTCAGGATAAATTGGACAACAACTTTTGAGGTCCATTTTCTCTTTTTACCCTTGGGAAATTAAAAAGATTATTGCTGAAAGATCATTTTTGTGACTAAAAAGTAAAATGTTAATTTTTTCCTTCCATGTTGCTTCTGCTGCTGTGAATCACCTGAAGGGTTAATAAACTTCTTGAATGTGGTTTTGAGCACCTTGAGGGGTGCAGTTTTTAGAATGGTGTCGCTTTTGGGTATTTTCTGCCATATAGACCCTTCAAAATGACTTCAAATGTGAGGTGGTCCCTAAAAAAAATGGTTTTGTAAATTTGGTTGTAAAAATGAGAAATTGCTGGTCAAATTTTAACCCTTATAACTTCCTTGAAAAAAAAAAGTTTGTTTCAAAAATTGTGCTGATGTAAAGTAGACATGTGGGAAATGTTATTTGTTAACTATATTGTGTCACATAACTCTCTGGTTTAACAGAATGAAAATTCAAAGTTGGAAAATTGTGAAATTTTCAAAATTTTCGCCAAATTTCCGTTTTTTTCACAAATAAACGCAAGTTATATCGAAGAAATTTTAGCACTATCATGAAGTACAATATGTTACAAGAAAACAATCTCAGAATCGCTAAGATCCGTTGAAGCGTTTCGGAGTTATAACCTCATAAAGGGACAGTGGTCAGAATTGTAAAAATTGGCCTGGTCATTAACGTGCAAACCACCCTTGGGGGTAAAGGGGTTAAATTCGTGAAAAGAAAGAAGTCTTGCCTGAGCTAATGAACCCCCATAATGCCCATGAATATTTTATGACTAGTGCACATTTAAGGACTCTTGTCTAATACAAGAATTGATTCTGCATCAAAACGAACAGCAATTTGTAAAAATCTTAAATGTTTTTAGCTTGTCTTAGGTATTGCTCCTGAAGAATTCTGGGAATCCTTCCCTTCAGTGACACTTTCCTCTAAAATCAATTTTCAGTCTTCAATGCAGTCTTTTTCCCGAATATGTCCATTTTTGCCTCACCAAATGTAGATGCTTCTTTTAAGCTATATTACATCATTTTCAGCATCATGATATAGCTACATGGATGTACATTGTGTTAAGCCTACTATAAAACAAAGTAATACCTGTAACTTGTCATGGAAAAATATTCTGTTAGTAAAACAAAGCACAGAGTTTATTGTCTAAACTATAGGTACGCAGCTCAAACTGGGAATTGTGATTTACTGTCTAATTTATACTAAGGCGGCTTTTCAATCTGTTCAGAAAGATTTCAGCTGCATGCAAATATATGTGGATGACTGTTTTACAACCCATAGAGCTATTTGGAATTATACTATGCACTCCCTTTAAGGCTGGCAGTGATTCATCTTGGAATATATATTTTATCCAAAGAGTTGTGAATTCTAGAGTTTAAGCTATTAAATCCACTAGTCCAAAATACAGCAATAGTTAGTAAATTTATAGTGCAAAACAAGTACAGCTTCAGGTTATTAAGTGTTATATCCAATGCATTTTACATTTCTTTTGTGCATTCTATCGAAAATGACATTATTGATTTTATTTCGAACTTGATGCAGAAATAGAGTCTTTAAAAGTGTGGCCAATCCACCCCGCTATCTCTGCGTGTTTAAAAATCAATTAATCTACTTGACCATAAGTTTTTATTAGCAACTTGGCCTTTTGTGTACCGCTGATATTCTTGAAAAACTTAGAATGTGAAGCAGATCCAGGAGTCAAATACAATACCTTTAGGAGCACGGTTTAATAGGAATGATTATTATTCTGGTGTATACATGTTGATAAACACATTTTAATGTATATAGCTGACTACATAAAGGCATAGCACATAGGGAAAAATGTAGAACTAAAGGGAATGACTCACTGCTTGTGTTATTACCATGACAGTCCATACCTAGACCTATCATTCCTTACTACAAAGACAATCCAGACCTGGTCCTATCATTCCTTATTACCATGACAGTCCAGACCTAGTCCTTTCATTCCTTATTAAGGCCCCGTCACACATAGCGAGATCGCTAGCGAGATCGCTGCTGAGTCACAAGTTTTGTGACGCAACAGCGATCTCAGTAGCGATCTCGCTATGTGTGACACGTACCAGCGATCAGGCCCCTGCTGTGAGATCGCTGGTCGTGTCGGAATGGCCTGGGCCATTTTTTGATCGTTGAGGTCCCGCTGACATCGCTGAATCGGCGTGTGTGACGCCGATTCAGCGATGTCTTCGCTGGTAACCAGGGTAAACATCGGGTTACTAAGCGCAGGGCGGCGCTTAGTAACCCGATGTTTACCCTGGTTACCATCCTAAAAGTAAAAAAACAAATGCTACATACTTACCTATCGCTGTCTGTCCTCGGCGCTTTGCTTCTCTGGTCTGGCTGTGAGCGCCGGTCAGCCGGAAAGCAGAGCGGTGACGTCACCGCTCTGCTTTCCGGCCGCTGTGCTCACAGCCAGACCAGAGAAGCAGAGCGCCGAGGACAGACAGCGATAGGTAAGTATGTAGCGTTTGTTTTTTTTTACTTTAACGATGGTAACCAGGGTAAACATCGGGTTACTAAGCGCGGCCCTGCGCTTAGTTACCCGATGTTTACCCTGGTTACCGGGGACCTCGGGATCGTTGGTCGCTGGAGAGCTGTCTGTGTGACAGTTCTCCAGCGACCAAACAGCGACGCTGCAGCGATCCGGATCGTTGTCGGTATCGCTGCAGCGTCGCTATGTGTGACGGGGCCTTTAGAATGACAGTCCAGACCTAGACTTATCATGCCATATTACCATGACAGTTCAGACCTAATCCTATCATCCCATATTACCATGGCAGTTCAAACCTAGTCCTAACACTCCTTATTAGCATGACAGTCCAGACCTAGACCTATCATTCTTTATCACCTTAACAGTCCAGACCTAGTCCTACCATTCCTTACTACCATGACAGTCCAGACCTAGTCCTATCACTCCTTACTACCATGACAGTCCAGACCTAGTCCTCTCACTCCTTACTACCATGACAGTCCAGACCTAGTCCTATCATTCCTTACTACAAAGACAGTCCAGACCTAGGCCTATCATTCCTTATTAGCATGACAGTCCAGACCTAGTCCTATCATTCCTTACTACCATGACAGTCCAGACCTACTCCTATCATTCCTTACTACCATGACAGTCCAGACCTAGTCCTATCATTCCTTATTAGCATGACAGTCCAGACCTAGTCCTATCATTTCTTACTACCATGACAGTCCAGACCTAGTCCTTTCATTCCTTATTAGAATGACAGTCCAGACCTAGACCTATCATGCCATATTACCATGACAGTTCAGACCTAATCCTATCATCCCATATTACCATGACAGTTCAGACCTAGGCCTATCATTCCTTATTAGCATGACAGTCCAGACCTAGTTCTATCATTCCTTACTACCATGACAGTCCAGACCTAGTCCTACCATTCCTTACTACCAAGACAGTCCAGACCTAGTCCTATCATTCCTTATTAGCATGACAGTCCAGACCTAGTCCTCTCACTCCTTACTACCATGACAGTCCAGACCTAGGCCTATCAATCCTTACTACCATGACAGTCCAGACCTAGTCCTATCATTCCTTACTACCATGACAGTCCAGACCTAGTCCTATCATTCCTTATTAGCATGACAGTCCAGACCTAGTCCTCTCACTCCTTACTACCATGACAGTCCAGACCTAGGCCTATCAATCCTTACTACCCTGGTAGTCCCTACCTAGGTCTATCATTCCTTACTACCATGACAGTCTGGACCTAGTCCTATCATTCCTTATTAGCATGACAGTCCAGGCCTAGTCCTATCACTCCTTATTACATGACAGTCCAGACCTAGTCCTATCACTCCTTACTACCATCAAAGTCCAGACCTAAGCCTATCATTTCTTACTACCATGATAGTCCAGACCTAGTCCTTTCATTCCTTATTAGAATGACAGTCTAGACCTAGTCCTCTCACTCCTTACTACCATGACAGTCCAGACCTTGTCCTAACACTCCTTATTAGCATGACAGTCCAGACCTAGACCTATCATTCTTTATCACCATAACAGTCCAGACCTAGTCCTACCATTCCTTACTACCAAGACAGTCCAGACCTAGGCCTATCATTCCTTATTAGCATGACAGTCCAGACTTAGTTCTATCATTCCCTACTACCATGACAGTCCAGACCTAGTCCTATCATTCCTTACTACCATGACAGTCCAGACCTAGTCCTATCATTCCTTATTAGCATGACAGTCCAGACCTAGTCCTATCAATCCTTACTACTAGGGTTGAGCGAAACGGGTCGAAATTTTTCAAAAGTCGCCGACTTTCGGCAAAGTCGGGTTTCATGAAACCCGACCCGACCCCAGTGTGGGGTCGGCCATGAAGTCGGCGATCTTTTGAATCTGGAATCGGAATTCCGATACCGATTCCCGATATGTTTAAGATATCGGGAATTGGTATCGGAATTCAGATTTAAGTGTAAAATAAAGAATTAAAATAAAAAATATCGCAATACTTACCCTCTGACGCGCCCTGGTACTAACCGGCAGCCTTTCTTCCTTAGAATCAGCCTTCCAAGACCTTTGGTGATGTCGCGGTGACGTCGCGGCTTGTGATTGGTCGCGCGGCGGTCACATGGGCGGCCGCGCGACCAATCACAAGCCGCGACGTCACCGAAGGTCCTGGAAGCGCTGATTCTTAGGAAGGACCTTCGGTGACGTCGCGGCTTGTGATTGGTCGCGTGGCCGCCCATGTGACCGCCGCGCGACCAATCACAAGCCGCGACGTCACCGAAGGTCTTGGAAGGCTGATTCTAAGGAAGAAAGGCTGCCGGTTAGTACCAGGGCGCGTCAGAGGGTAAGTATTGCGATATTTTTTATTTTAATTCTTTATTTTACACTAAAATATGGATCGCAGGGCCTGAAGGAGAGTTTCCGCTCCTTCAGACCCTGGGAACCATGGAAACCCAATGCACTGCATTGGGTTTCGCGTTTCGGCCGACCCCGACCCCGACTTTTTTATAGGATCGGCCGATTTCACTCGACCCGACTTTTGAAAAAGTCGGGTTTCGTGAAACCCGACCCGATCCTATAAAAGCAAAGGTCGCTAAAACCCTACTTACTACCATGACAGTCCCGACGTAGTCCTCTCACTCCTTACTACCATGACAGTCCAGACCTAGTCCTACCATTCCTTACTACCAAGACAGTCCAGACCTAGGCCTATCATTCCTTATTAGCATGACAGTCCAGACCTAGTCCTATCATTCCTTACTACCATGACAGTCCAGACCTAGTCCTATCATTCCTTACTACCATGACAGTCCAGACCGAGTCCTATCATTCCTTACTACCGTGACAGTCCAGACCTAGTCCTATCATTCCTTATTAGCATGACAGTCCAGACCTAGTCCTATCACTCCTTACTACCATGACAGTCCAGACCTAGTCCTCTCACTCCTTACTACCATGACAGTCCAGACCTAGGCCTATCAATCCTTACTACCATGACAGTCCAGACCTAGTCCTATCATTCCTTACTAACATGACAGTCCAGACCTAGTCCTATCATTCCTTACTACCACGGCAGTCCCTACCTAGGTCTATCATTCCTTACTACCATGACAGTCTGGACCTAGTCCTATCATTCCTTATTAGCATGACAGTCCAGGCCTAGTCCTATCACTCCTTACTACCATGACAGTCCAGACCTAGTCCTATCACTCCTTACTACCATGAAAGTCCAGACCTAAGCCTATGATTTCTTACTACCATGACAGTCCAGACCTAGTCTTATCATTCCTTACTACCATGACAGCCCAGACCTAATATTATCATTCCTTACTACCATGACAGTCCAGACATAAGCCTATTATCCCTTACTACCATGACAGTCCAGACCTAGGCCTATCATTCAAGCACAGTCGAGTCTTAGCTGCCTAATGTCTAATTCTATGAAACTATACTAGTGAAACTGTATTACTGTACATATATGATGTTGGATAAAGAAATAAAATATCACTGAACACAGCTAAATATGCATACTAATATGTATGAATGTGGAATATAGAGCAGCTGCTACAAACTTCAGCTCATCTCTGAGAAATATGTGAAAAAATGGAACATGAAAAATCAATTTGCCAAATGTATAATTTCCTTGGGAACAGCCACAATTGATATTAGATAAATAGCAGATCAGTAGATCATGCTATTATTGCTGCCATTATTATACTGCTAGATTCTTCCATTGAAATGGTGATATGATGGCTTTTTTATTGCGGTAAGTTGTATTATTCAATACCATTGTACATATAACCTACTTTATGCACTGTGTGTATTTTTGGTTCTAGAAATCTAATAACGTCTATAATTGGTTTGTCATCTAGTATTGATAAGAAACCTCCCCATTTTAACAGAGCGATAATAGGGAGTTTACAGGTGGCAGAATTATAGTGAATTCGATAGCTGTTTGCGTACATTAAACATCTCAAAAACACATTTTTGCAATAAATGCAGTGTTTAAACAACCCTAATGATGCTTTCTGACATGCTGAACGATCTCTTTGTCTGACTCATCTGATTATGAGCTGGGTGTATTCACGCTGTAAAGGAATATTGCAGAATCTGCCACAATTTTCAAAACATTGCAGCAAATCATGATATGCCTGGCCAGGTGAATATACCCTTTGAGAATAGGGGTTGAACCACAGATCTTGTGTTGTTCTCATGGAGGCCTTGGTAATATACAAAAACCATAACTTACAGAGTGCTCATATCTCCAATACAAGGACAAAGGAGGGGCGTAACAGGCAATGTGAGTGGACATAGGGTCTACATAAAAAAAATGATGTAATAACTTTTCTAGTCAATTCATTGTTTCTAGATAAACTCTTCACAGGGGTTATCTGGGCTCAGACCAAAAGTCTGCAGTCAATCTACGTATAGCAGAATTGCGACCGTGTGTGCAAGCAGGTGGTTATGTGACCACATTTACGGTCATGTGAAATTAGATGAGAGTAGTTGGCAGAAGACAGCAACTATGCAAATCACATATCTGGGGTCAAGTGACCAACCGCTTGCACTTGGGATACGGGGGGGAAATGTGACTACATGCACACCGCCCAGTCACAATTTGACACCCTGAAGTTCCATAGCGTGACTGCACACTTTTGTTCTGAGCCCAGACATCTCCTTTAATTCAAAACAGTTTAAATTAAAAACAAGCTTTTTAATTGCTGGTGACTTGAATGTCATTGGCTTACCTAAGAAAACCTACTATAATAAGGAAGATTAACTCTAGTCCATAAGAAGCACTCGCTCACATATGGTCTTGTGCCCTCAATCTTACCTCTCGCGTTCCTCTCTCATTTTATCAACTTCCTGATCCTCCTCTCTCACCGTGCCAGGCCTCAAGCTTCCTTTTTGATCCATTTTTCCTCCTTTATCATCTTTATTCTTTTTTCCAAACCTAAAAATTTAAATAAAGAATTTAACTGATATGTCCTTCAACAATATGTGACATTACTTAAAGACCTTGTGTGAAAACCCAGCTGCTCTAACACAAAATAGATAGAGCAAACTAGAGATCAGCCAACAAGCGCTTATTGTTCCAGGAACCTATTTTGACAAGCATCCAACAAGAGTGAGGCTGTGCTTCCAAGCTCAGCACCGAGAAAGATTTCTGCCTATATTTAGGTCCAGAGCTGCTTTAATGCCTCAATGTAATTTTATTGACTAAAAAATGAAACACAAAAGCTGTTAAATGCTGAAAAACCATTTGATGGACACAAACCAGTCCAAGTTATACTTTTATACCGGCAAAACAAAGCCTTAAAGAAAGTCAAGGAATGGAGCCGGCTGTTAGCAGGAGCCTAATGCAACATTAGTTTTGCCACTTCTGATGAGAAAATTAGAAAAACACATTTATAGCAGTGACTTTGAAAGCTCCAGCAGTGACTGAAAAACATACCTGGGACTAATTAATTACCCACTCACTTGTCAGCTTTTAATTTCTTGCCCCTTGTTTAGTCTAATTAATCACAAATTTGAATAGAGCTGTTACCTTCTCTTTACTTCTCTGTCATTACAGACAATAAATCACTGCTATCAGCAGGCTATTTCAATAAAGAGTCACCATACTAGGCTTAGACGCAAAGTCTTTTTCTAAACTATGCAGAGTATGAAACATAATACATGGAATGACTGAACATAATGTTCTTAAAGTGGTTGTCCTCTGCTAGGACAACCTCTTCTCATTTTCCATATTTGGCCCTGTTAAAATAAAAACACCTATACTCATCTCCAGTGCCAGCACAGTTACAGCGGTGTCAGAGCTTACATGAGGTTGCAACATCACACAAGCCCTGCACCTCAATCAGCGCCGGCATCACTGTCCCCGCTTTCAGACATAAGAAGCTGGCCGCGCATTTCCTCATGATAACTTATACATTTGAAGGCGAGGACAGTGATGCCAGCTGACTGGTCGCAGGGCTCATGTGACGTAACAATCTCACGTGAGCCCTGGGAACATGAGTGCCGACACTGTTGGAACGGCACCGGCACAGTACGCGATGATAGGTGTTTTTACATTATGGGGGCCAAACATAAGTAATGAGAAGGATCTGTCCCTTCAAACTATCTAAAAGTGCCTCATAATATTCAAGTTTCTGTGAAAATAAATAAATATGGTAAGTAAAAATAGAATTGTGCCATATTTACCACATACCACATTAGAAACAGTGGCAAAACACTTTTTTCAGGTGTGTATATTTTTATGCAGGATTAACAGCACCCTATAAAGGAGTTCACTCAATATGACAACCTTCCTATGCGGAAGGTCAGAAATTAACTGATCAGCTGATGGATCAGATTTTACAAAACTCTGGTAAACAACTATTATTTTTGGGGAAGCTCCAAATGACCAGATGCAGCAAGGGAAATTTATTATTATATGGCTGCCATTCAATTAGATGGACTAAGTCCACATAAACTAGAGCTGCTGTTGGTAGAGGCTCTCCAATTTATTACACATGGTCCTGAAAACTGGACCCAATTATCGGACATTCATATGACCTAATATTGCTGATGGATGGTGTTTTTATTCTCAAGAGTCAACTTGTTTCTTTTAGCAAAGTGATACTGAGATGTAACATTCGCGATTTTTCAAAATGGTTCAACTAAAAACAACAAAACTTAAGGACACTTCCTCGAAGACTAAACTTACATACTTCTATTAATTCTGCCAGAAATAAATCTTTTAATTGTGTATTTAAAGTGTGAAACCATTTTCTTTGGGGATGTCTTAAAGTGGGGTCCACCAATTTTTTTCACTGGAAAAATACTTTAAAAAATGACATTGAAAAATGTTTTCCAATATACAAGATAAGTTTGTTAGAAAGCACTAACTGTTCAGAATTTTTTCTGTGCGGCACTGTAGTGATATTTGTTGGCAGCTACATATTAGGTCAGGCCACAGTAAGGTCAGATATTAACTGAAATGTTAAACGTATTATCTTCCCATGCTTTTTAAAAAAAATATATATATTGTTTTTTTCAAACCATACAGCATTATCACAGTTAACATTTATTCTGACAGCTAGGTTGCCGTCACACTAGAGAGTTTAACAGACGTATGAGAGGCGCAAAAACTATGCATTGCACATGGACCAATGATTCTCTATGGGGCAGCTCCTATCTGCCATATATTTCGCAGCCGTATTTTACGGGCATAGAAAATCACAGCATGCTGCGTTTGTCAGCGTATTGCGCAAAAAATCCGCCAATGAAAGTCTATGGGGGCGAGAAAAATACGGATTACATATGGACCATCAGTGTGACTTGCGAGAAATACGCAGTGGTGTTCTATAGAAAAGCCGGCAATTCAGTGCGGTGTACAGTAAAATCACACTGACAGGTTAAAATAGAATAGATAAAATAAATGTATACACATAGTATAGGTTTATATATATATCATTGAAACACACACACATATATATATGATACAGAGCTAGATAGCAGGAAAGCCGGTAATTCAATTGCCGGCTTTTCCTATCTCCTTATCCAACCCGACAGGATATGAGACATGGGTTACATACAGTAAACCATTTCATATCCTTTTATTTTTGCATATTCCACACTACTAATGTTAGTAGAGTCTGTGTGAAAATTTTTGGGGCTCTAGCTGTTAAAATAAAGGGTTAAATAACAGAAAAAACTGGCGTGGGCTCATGCACAATTTTCTCCACCAGAGTGGGAAGGCTAGTGACTGAGGGCAGATATTAATAGCCTGGAGAGGGTCCATGGTTATTGGCCCCCATGGCTAAAAACATCTGCCCCCAGCCACCCCAGAAAAGGCACATCTGGAAGGTGCGCCTATTCTGGCACTTAGTCTCTCTCTGCCCATTCCCCTATAGTGGTGGGATATGGGGTAATGAAGGGTTAATGTCACCTTGCTATTGTAAGGTGACATTAAGCCAGGTTAATAATGGAGAGGTGTCAATAAGACACCTATCCATTATTAATCCAATAATATTAAAGGGTTAATAATACACACACATTAAGAATAAAGTATTTTATTGAAATAAATACGCACATGGGGTTGTAAAATCTTTATTATACACTTAATCCACCTGAAGACCCTCATTCTGTAAAAGAAGAAAAATAAAAAAGCAACAATATCCCATACCTTTCTGGCGCTCAGTCACGTCCCACGCTGTAAATCCATCTGAAGGGGTTAAATAATTTTACAGCCTATATACATATCTATATATATAATTGCCTAAGGGTTTTTCCGTCTGTCTGTCTGTCTGTCCTGGAAATCCCGCGTCTCTGATTGGTCGAGGCCGCCAGGCTTCGACCAATCAGAGACCGGCACAGCATCGACGTAGAAATCCCGCGTCTTTGATTGGTCGAGGCCGCCAGGCCTCGACCAATCAGCAACGGGCACAGCGACGATGATGTCATAAAGGACGTAGAAATCCCGCGTCTGATTGGTCGAGGCCGCCAGGCCTCGACCAATCAGCAACGGGCACAGCGACGATGATGTCATAAAGGACGTAGACATCTCACGTTTCTGATTCAGCGACGGGCACAGTATCGACGTAGATGTCATAATGGTTGCCATGGCGACGATGATGTCATAAAGGTTGCCTCGACCAATCATCGACGGGCACAGTCTGCCGTGAATTCTGGAATCATTGCCTCGACCAATCAGCAACGGGCACAGCGACGATGATGTCATAAAGGACGTAGACATCCCGCGTCTGATTGGTCGAGGCCACCAGGCCTCGACCAATCAGCAACGGGCACAGCGACGATGATGTCATAAAGGACGTAGACATCTCACGTTTCTGATTCAGCGACGGGCACAGTATCGACGTAGATGACATAATGGTTGCCATGGCGACGATGATGTCATAAAGGTTGCCTCGACCAATCAGCGACGGGCACAGTCTGCCGCGAATTCTGGAATCATCATTGTCCATATACTACGGGGACATGCATATTCTAGAATACCCGATGCGTTAGAATCGGGCCACAATCTAGTATATATATATATATATATATATATATATATATATATATATATATATATATATATATATATATATATATAGACTGTATATATGTTTTCACAAATATTTGAGCCCATGGATCCATTATACGTCCATTTTGCAAGGTTGCGAGAAAAGAAACGCAGAACGGATGCCATACGGAGGATGACATGCGTAAAATACCCAGCCACACCCTGCCTACGGATGACATTCGGATCACTGTTTTGGGATTATTTCTGCGTATTATGCCTGAAAAAAAAGGACCATATTTCCCTACGCTGAGTGTGACGCTGGCCTTATTGTGAGGGCTCCGTGAATAGTATTTTAAACTCATGTATATTAGAGAACTGGATTGTTCTGAATTTAAAAATAAATAAAATAATAAAGCTGACCTCTAAATAACTACGGATCCAAATTACAGCTTGTGGAAACTAATATAAAAGTCTGAGTGTGTGCAATGATTTGCAATAATAAGGTTTAACCTTTTAATTAGTCTTTTTTTGCACAAGAGCTGTAACCTCTCAGGCAGCCCTACGTGTCTTCAGAAACTTGTTATCTAGTGACATTTTTGCACCATAATAACCTTAAACATTTAAAAAAGAAAATAGATAAGAGCACATGGATTATTAAAATTTCACACCATTCAAGAAAATGGGGAGGGGTGTGGGGTAAAATGTTTCAAAAGCTAATTTATGCCTGGAGATGAACAGATCGCCAGTTAAGGTAAATGCTTAAAGCTAGCCTCCGGTGATTATAGTCTTTTTGTGCAAATTATAGCACTGAGGATGTGTGTCTGTTTTATGACTTCCAGGTCATATTATCTCACTTCATTATTTATAAGGTCTAGTTGTCACTTTCTGCATAACTACATCTTAAAAGGTATCACATGAAAGCCTGTGCCATTTGGGGATAATGTCATTGGTTAATTTATGCATCTGTAATCAGAGGAAGAGTAGACCAATCTCGCCATGCACTTCTCAAAGGCTATTAAGTAAATTTAATACTAGGCTAATATTAAGCAGTAGAAGCACTTTTTTAACCTCAACTAAAAGTATAAAAAAAGAAAAAAATGAAAGCAAAAGTAACTATAGGATGAGCAATGAAAGCAGGGTCAAAAGGAAGGAAAGGTCCAGGGTGGAACGATATCTGTGTGATATGGTTATTCCCACACTGTACTGTACATAGTGAAGCCAACAGAAGATACTATATAGAGCATCACAATCTGCAAATGTAAGGCCGGTTGTGTTCTGTATAGTATCTCTCACTCATAAAAAACACTTAGAGGTTTAAAGGGGCTGCCCAAGAGTATTTTTTTTTATTAGGCAAAGATTGATTAAAAATAATTAACAGAAACATTTCCCCCCTCCCCCAGCACCCCATGGATCCAGCGTAGGCTGTTCTGGCTTCAGAAAGGTCTCTGCTCTATTTGGACATTACAACACCGCTACAGCCGGTGACTGGCTGCAGGGGTCGGGAGGCTAGAACAGCACATCAGTAGATGTTTCCCTGTCTGAATACCTTGTTAATACACTGTAAGGCACACTTTGCGGATTTTAATGCGTTTCCTCAGTGCAGAGTGCACACAATGTTAATGAATAGGAAATGCCAAAACACTATGCCCATGCTGCGAAAAATTCTGTGCGGAATCACAGCGGTTTATTTTCCGCAGCATGTCAATTCTTTTTGCGGATCAGCAGGTACGGTTTCAATTCTGGCATAAGTAAAAAAAAAAAAAAAAAAGGTTTAGTGATGAGGCAAACTTTTTTGGGTGGGCCATTTATATGGATACACCTAAATAACATGGGAATAGTGACAGTTTTCTTGCGTAGGTTGTCTTGCATTGAAATCTGCTGCAATGACCCGGGTACTGCGTTCACCAGACATCAACACAATTTCAATCCACTCCTCACGTGTTAACCTCTGCGACATGTCAATGGCTGTAAACAAAGAGAAACTTGTAAATAACGCATGAAAGAACAAAGTTACGTTAAAAGCAAGCACACCACTGTTTTTCTTGTGAAATTCTCAATAAGTTTGATGTGTCACATGACCCTCTTCCCATTGGAAAAAATAAAGTTGGATCCAAAATGGCCACCTTTAAAATGGCCGCCATGGTCACCACCCATCTTGAAAAGTTTCCCCCTCCCATACACTGATGTGCCACAAACAGGAAGTTGATATCACCAACCATTCACATTTTATTTAGGCGTATCCATATAAATGGCCCACCCTGTATATATATATATATATATATATATATATATATATATATATATGTATATATATATATATATATATATATATATATATATATGTATATATATATATACTATATAATCGTTTAAGGGGCACTTCCGTCTGTTTGTCTGTCTATTTGTCACGTAAATCCCTACCGGCCGCTACCAATCAGCGACGAGCACAGTCCGGCCGTGAACTCGCCCCTTCCTGCTCTCCGTCAGTGCCCCATCCATACTCCCCTCCAGTCAGCGCTCACACAGGGATAGTGGCTGCATTACACCGCGTTATGGCGCAGTGTAACACAGTCCCTTAACGCTGCTATTAACCCTGTGTGACCAACTTTTTACTATTGATGCTGCCTATGCAGCATCAATAGTAAAAAAGATCTAATGTTAAAAATAAGACAAAAAATAAAAAATTGGGGAATGTCGTTGCAAGCGATGGACTATGTTGGACATGTGTAGGGACATTTTTATAACAAATTGGTGAAGGAGGGATTGTGTCTTATTATTTCTCTTTTTTTTATGTTTTCCTTTTAAGCATTATGTCAGATTTCCTGGACTACTTCGGACCTGCATGGGATTACTTTTTATTTAATACATTGATGAATCAGGGAAAGTATTATGGAGTGTTTATTCAAATACATTTTTTGTGATCTTTTTTACTGGTTAGTAATGGGGGTGTCTAATAGACACCTCTCCATGACTAACACCAGGGCTTGATGTCAGCAGTGTTTTTGGACAATACACAGCTGGCATCAACCTCAAGCCCCATTACTCTGATTGCCAGCGCACCAGAGCAGTCAGGAAGAGCCGAGGAAAAGAGCCAGAATTGGCGCATCTAATTCTGGGATGGATGTGGGCTGGTATTTTTAGGTTGTGAAGGGCCCAATAACCAGTAATATCAGTTCACAGCTGTCTGCTTTCCCTTTGCTGGTTACCAAAAATGGGGAGGGGGGCATTTTTTTCAGCTATTTATTAATTTAATACATAGACAGCAAGCTACAAACTTAAGGCGCTAATTTTATATTACACAGATATCTATTTATCTATCATCTGTCTTTGTACATCTTTAACACCTAAAAATATGTAATTTCTATTCTGCATTCTGTTCCAGTACATGTGAAATGGATGGTACCCACATACACACGGATGACCCAGGGAAAGTCAACAGAAAACCACACGGATAGCAAAAACGGCACTGGCACCAGAGGTGAGTATAGGAATTCTATAGGAATTCAGAAGGGGTTGTTTAAGTAGTGGAAAACACCTTTAACCTATCAGATCTTCTGCAACATGACTGTATGATTGTACACTTTAAATAGTTGTCAGCAAACCCTCCATGCCATATACAAACACTATATGGACTAAAGCAGTGGGACAACTACAGAAACTGTTATGACATGATTTTCTAAACACAAGCATTAATTTGAAGTTTTGCATCTATAAAAGTTTTCAATTTTATGGAAAAGCTCTCCATAATATAATAATATTTTGGACTGTCTGTGGCAATTTTTGACCATTCATTGAAAAAAAAACATTTTTGGAGGTCAGACTCTGATGCTTTATAAGAGTGCTTGCTTGCAATCTCCATTCTAGTTCATCCCAAACATGTTCATCGGGGTTCAGACAGTAGCGTAGCTACCGGGGGGCACAGGGGGCCCAGGCCCCACGCTGTGAGGGGGCTCACCAGGCCGATGCAGTTACATTCTACGGCAGAGCAGGGAGAATCAATCTACCTGCTCTGCCCGCTATGGGGCCCCTAAGCAGGTGGGGGGCCCAGTGCCAGCAGTGGGCCCCCTGCCCGTTATCACAAGGTGAGCTGTATCGGCATCTAGCAGATACAACTCACCGCATTGATGAGGGAAGGAGTGCTGTGCTCCTTCTCCCATCATCCCCCACACTGACAGCGGGTGCGATGACGTCACCGCCCGTTGCCCGCTATCAGTAGATGAGCGGGAGCAGAGAGCGCTGCTGGAACAAGGAGGAAGAGAGGTATTTATTGTTTATTTATAGGATCTGCCTAGGGGGGGTGCCTTATATACAGAATCTGCCTATTGGGGGGGTGCTTCCTTATACACAGGATCTGCCTATTGGGGGGTGCTGCAATATATGCAGGATCTGCCTATTGGGGGGTGCTGCCTTATGTACAGGATCTGCCTATTGGGGGGTGCTGCCTTATATACAGGATCTGCCTATTGGGGGGGTGCTGCCTTATATACAGGATCACGCTATGGGGGTTGCTGCCTTATATACAAGATCTGCCTATTGGGGGGGTGCTGCCTTATATACAGGATCTGGCTAAGGGGGGCTGCCTTATACTACAGGGTCTGCCTATGGGGTGCTGCCTTACACTACAGGATCTGCCTATGGGCGTGCTGCTTAATACTACAGGGTCTGCCTATGGGGTACTGTCTTATAATACAGGGTCTGCCGATAGGGGTGCTGTCTTATACTACATGGTCTGCCTATGGGGTGCTGCCTTATACTACAGGGTCTGCCGTTAGGGCTGCTGTCTTATACTACAGGCTCTGCCTATGGGGGTGCTGCCTTGTACTATATTGAGGACTATCTGGCACATTATACTATATGGAGGTTATCTATGGGGCCATCATACAGTGTGGGGATTACAGTGAAGGGGCCATCAAACAGTGTTGGAGCAATCAAACAGTTTGGAGGCTAATAAAAGGTCAGTATACTGTGTGGGTGGTACTATATAGCTAGGGGGCATTATACTGTGTATAGGGGAGCTGTACAGGGGGAGACTCAGGACATTATTAAATGTAAAGTGGGCACTTATTGTTATAGGGGAACTCAGGTTACTGTGACTATCAAAGGGGCACACAGGGCAATATTACTTTCTAGGGGGCAAAATGTGGGCACTGTTTTCTAGGGCACTTGCACCTGGCATTACTTTAGAGGGTACAGAGAACTACACAGCAGGTGCAGTAATAGGGACACATACGGCAGCAGCGGCTCAGTATTGGGGTATCAGGTGCAGCAATAAAGACACATACGGCAGCAGCGGCTCAGTATTGGGGTATCAGGTGCAGTAATAGGGACACATATGGCAGCAGAGGCTCAGTATTGGGGTATCAGGGGCAGTAATAGGGACACATATGGCAGCAGAGGCTCAGTATTGGAGTATCAGCAGGATAAGGAGTTTGTGCAGGTTGGGAATAGATGGTGTTGGGGCTGGAATATTAGAAATGAAACGTGTCTTTGTTGTAATCTCTACAGACGAGTCCTGACTGGAAGAAGTTGTCATGTCGGTCTGGGCCAGATGGAAAAGACGTGAAAAGTGAACGATTCCATCATAAAGGACATCAGCGGTATGACATTATCTGTAACTGTGCTGTGATCTCTTACATGTTCTGCAGGGCTGGTATCAACCACTGGCCATATGGCGGTAACATCCATGTTGGTCTTTATATAGAGATTATCTTCAATAATAGCGCGGTCATCTGCTGAGGATCTCCTGCCAGAATATTAGAGCGTGTCACCCAGTTATAATCAAGGTTACCTGGTTAGGGGCCCACTCAGAAGCTTTGCCCCCCTGAACCAAAACCCTAGCTACGCCTCTGGGATGAGATTAGGGTGCTCTGCAGGCCAGTGAAGTTCTCCAACACCAAACTTACCCAATCAAGCCTTTATTGTCACTACTTTGTCTACTAGGGCACAGCCATTCTAGAACAGAAAATGACTTCTTTAATTTGTTCCCACAAAGTTTGAAGCACACAATTATCCAAATGTCCTGATATGCTGAACTTTAGGACCTAGACCAACTCCTCAAAAACAACTCATAGCATTATTCTCCACCAAGTGTTGCAGTAGGCACAATGAATTCAGTCAGGTAGATAATATTCTCCACACATTACCCAAACCAGATTAATCCATCAAAGTACCAGACAGAGAAGGGTGATTCATCACTCTACAGAACATACAGTTAGGTCCATATATATTTGGACAGATACATTTTTCTAATTTTGGTTATAGACATTACCACAATGAATTTTAAACAAAACAATTCAGATGCAGTTGAAGTTCAGACTTTCAGCTTTCATCTGAGGGTATACACATTAAAATTGGATGAAGGGTTTAGGAGTTTCAGCTCCTTAACATGTGCCACGCTGTTTTTAAAGGGACCAAAAGTAATTGGACAATTGACTCCAAGGCTATTCCATGGACAGGTGTGGGCAATCCCTTTGTTATGTCATTCTCAATCAAGCACATAAAAGGCCTGGAGTGGATTTCAGTTGTTGTGCTTGCATTGGGAAGGTTTTGCTGTGAAGTAAACATGCACCCACGGAAGACAACAGTAGTGGATGATTGGAGAATAATCTCCATGGTGAAGAGAAACCCCTTCACAACAGCCAACCAAATGAACAACACTCTCCAGGAGCTAGGCGTATCAATATCCAAATCTACCTTAAAGAGAAGGTAGATTTGATTTTTTTTTTTATTGATTTATTTTGATTGGGGCGAAAGGGAGTTGATTTGACCCCTTTCTGCCATTAGACGTACTATTCCGTCCATGTGGGGTGGGCTTTACTTCCCAAGGACGGAAAAGTACGTCATAGCCGATCGGCCGCGCTCACGGGGGGAGCGCGGCCGATCGCGGCCGGGTGTCAGCTGCTTATCGCAGCTGACATCCGGCACTATGTGCCAGGAGCGGTCACGGACCGCCCCCGACACATTAACCCCCGGCACACCGCGATCAAACATGATCGCGATGTGCCGGCGGTGCAGGGAAGCATCGCGCAGGGAGGGGTCTCCCTGCGGGCTTCCCTGAGCCCCCCGCAGCAACGCGATGTGATCGCGTTGCTCCGGGGGTCTCCCACCTCCCTCCCTGCATCAAGTCCCGGATCCAATATGGCCGCGGATCCGGGTCCTGCAGGGAGGGAGGTGGCTTACCAAGTGCCTGCTCAGAGCAGGCACTTGGTAACGCTGCACTGCTCTCAGACAGATCGGTGATCTGTCAGAGTGCTGTGCAAACTGGCAGATCACCGATCTGTATTGTCCCCCCCTGGGACAAAGTAAAAAAAAATTTTTTTACAGGTGTGTAAAAAAAAAAAAAAATCCTAAATAATGAAAAAAAAAAAAATATATAAGGTATGATTCCCATAAATACATTTCTTTATCTAAATAAAAAAAAAAAAACAATAAAAGTACACATATTTAGTATCGCCACGTCCGTAACGACCCGACCTATAAAACTGGCCCACTAGTTAACCCCTTCAGTAAACACCGTAAGAAAAAAAAAAAAAAACGAGGCAAAAAACAACGCTTTATTATCATGCCGCCGAACAAAAAGTGGAATAACACGCGATCAAAAAGACAGATATAAATAACCAGGGTACCGCTGAAAGCGTCATCTTGTCCCGCAAAAAATGAGCCACCATACAGCATCATCAGCAAAAAAAAAAAAAAGTTATAGTCCTGAGAATAAAGCGATGCAAAAATAATTATTTTTTCTATAAAATAGTTTTTATCGTATAAAAGCGCCAAAACATAAAAAAATGATATAAATGAGGTGTCGCTGTAATCGTACTGACCCGAAGAATAAAACGGCTTTATCAATTTTACCAAACGCGGAACGGTATAAACGCCTCCCCCAAAAGAAATTCATGAATAGCTGGTTTTTGGTAATTCTGCCTCACAAAAATCGGAATCGGCGATCAAAAAATGTCACGTGCCCGAAAGTGTTACCAATAAAAACGTCAACTCGTCCCGCAAAAAACAAGACCTCACATGACTCTGTGGACTCAAACATGGAAAAATTATAGCTCTCAAAATGTGGTAACGCAAAAAATATTTTTTGCAATAGAAAGCGTCTTTCAGTGAGTGACGGCTGCCAATCATAAAAATCCGCTAAAAAACCTGCTATAAAAGTAAATCAAACCCCCCTTCATTACCCCCTTAGTTGGGGAAAAGTAAAAAAAAATTAAAAAATGTATTTATTTCCATTTTCCCATTAGGGTTAGGGCTAGGGCTAGGGTTAGGGTTAGGGCTACGGTTACGGTTAGGGCTAGGGTTAGGGCTGAGGTTAGGGCTAGGGTTAGGGTTAGGGCTAGGGTTAGGGTTAGGGCTAGGGTTAGGGCTAGGGTTAGGGCTAGGGTTAGGGCTAGGGTTAGGACTAGGGTTATGGTTAGGGCTAGGGTTAAGGCTACAGTTAGGGTTAAGGCTACAGTTAGGGTTAGGGTTTGGATCACATTTGCGGTTGGGAATAGGGTTGGGATTAGGGTTATGGGTGTGTCAGGGTTAGAGGTGTGGTTAGGGTTACCGTTGGAATTAGAGTTAGGGGTGTGTTTGGATTAGGGTTTCAGTTATAATTGGGGGGTTTCCACTGTTTAGACACATCAGGGGCTCTCCAAACGCAACATGGCGTCCGATCTCAATTCCAGCCAATTCTGCGTTGAAAAAGTAAAACAGTGCTCCTTCCCTTCCGAGCTCTCCCGTGTGCCCAAACAGGAGTTTACCCCAATATATGGGGTATCAGCGTACTCAGGACAAATAGGACAACAACTTTTAGGGTCCAAGTTCTCCTGTTACCCTTGGGAAAATACAAAACTGGGGGCTAAAAGATAAGTTTTGTGGGAAAAAAAAGATTTTTTTAATTTTCACGACTCGGCGTTATAAACTGTAGTGAAATACGTGTGGGCTCAAAGTTCTCACAACACATCTAGATAAGTTCATGGGGGGGTCTAGTTTCCAATATGGGGTCACTTGTTGGGGGTTTCTACTGTTTAGGTACATCAGTGCCTCTGCAAACGCAATGTGACGCCTACAGACCATTCCATCTAAGTCTGCATTCCAAATGGCGCTCCTTCCCTTCCGAGCCCTCCCATGCGCCCAAACGGTGGTTCCCCTCCACATATGGGGCATCAGCGCACTCAGGACAAATTGGACAACAAATTTTGGGGTCCAACTTCTCCTGTTAACCTCGAGAAAATACAAAACTGGGGGCTAAAAAATAATTTTGGGGGGAATTTTTCTTTTTATTTTCATGGCTCTGCGTTAGAAACTGTAGTGAAACACTTGGGGGCTCAAAGTTCTCACAACACATCTAGATAAGTTCCTTGGGGGGTCTAGTTTCCAATATGGGGTCACTTGTGGGGGGTTTCTATTGTTTAGGTACATTAGGGGCCCTGCAAACGCAATGTGACGCCTGCAGACCATTCCATCTAAGTCTGTATTTCAAATGGCGCTCCTTCCCTTCCGAGCCTTCCCATGCGCCCAAACGGTGGTTCCCCCCCCCACATATGGGGTATCAGCGCACTCAGGACAAATTGCACAACAAATTTTGGGGTCCAATTTCTCCTGTTCCCCTCGGGAAAATACAAAACTGGGGGCTAAAAAATAATATTTGTGGGAAAAAAAAATTTGTTTTATTTTTACGTCTCTGCATTATAAACTTCTGTGAAGCTCTTGGTGGGTCAAAGTGCTCACCATACCTCTACATAAGTTCCTTAGGGGGTCTACTTTCCAAAATAGTGTCACTTGTGGGGGGTTTCAATGTTTAGGCACATCAGTGGCTCTTCAAACGCAACATGGCGTCCCATCTCAATTCCTGTCAATTTTGCATTGAAAGGTCAAACGGCACTCCTTCCCTTCCGAGGTCTCCCATGCGCACAAACAGTGGTTTACCCCCACATATGGGGTATCAGAGTACTCAGGACAAATTGTGCAACAACTTTTTGGTTCCAAATTCTTCTCTTACCATTGTGAAAATAAAAAATTGGGGGCGAAAAGATCATTTTTTTTACAAAAAATATTTTTTATTTTTACGGTTCTGCATTATAAACTTCTGTGAAGCACTTGGTGGGTCAAAGTGCTCACCACACCTCTAGATAAGTTCCTTAGGGGGTCTACTTTCCAAAATGGTGTCACTTGTGGGGGGTTTCAATGTTTAGGCACATCAGTGGCTCTCCAAACGCAACATGGTGTCCCATCTCAATTCCAGTCAATTTTGCATTAAAAAGTCAAATGGCGCTCCTTCGCTTCCAAGCTCTGTCATGCGCCCAAACAGTGGTTTACCCCCACATGTGGGGTATCGACATACTCAGGACAAATTGTACAACAAAGTTTGGGGTCCACTTTCTCCTGTAACTCTTGGCAAAATAAAACAAATTGGAGCTGAAGTAAATTTTTTGTGAAAAAAAGTAAAATGTTAATTTTTATTTAAACATTCCAAAAATTCCTGTGAAACACCTGAAGGGTTAATAAACTTCTTGAATGTGGTTTTGAGAACCTTGAGGGGTGCAGTTTTTAGAATGGTGTCACACTTGGGTATTTTCTATCATATAGACCCCTCAAAATGACTTCAAATGAGATGTGGCCCCTAAAATAAAATGGTGTTGTAAAAATGAGAAATTGCTGGTCAACTTTTAACCCTTATAACTCCCTAACAAAAAAAAATTTTGGTTCCAAAATTGTGCTGATGTAAAGTAGACATGTGGGAAATGTTACTTATTAAGTATTTTGTGTGACATATCTCTGTGATTTAATTGCATAAAAATTCAAAGTTGGAAAATTGCTAAATTTTCAACATTTTCGCCATATTTCCGTTTTTTTCACAAATAATCGCAAGTAATATCAAAGAAATTTTACCACTATCATGAAGTACAATATGTCACGAGAAAACAATGTCAGAATCACCGGGATCCGTTGAAGCGTTCCAGAGTTATAACCTCATAAAAGGACAGTGGTCAGAATTGTAAAAATTGGCCCGGTCCATAACGTGCAAACCACCCTTGGGGGTAAAGGGGTTAAACTTTTATTTATTTTTTTTCACATTTTTTTTTAACTTTTTTTTTAACTTTTGCCATGCTTCAATAGCCTCCATGGGAGGCTAGAAGCAGGCACAATGCAATCGCCTCTGCTACATAGCAGCGATCTGATGTTCGCTGCTATGTAGCAGAAAATCAGGTGTGCTGTGAGCGCCGACCACAGGGTGGTGCTCACAGCTACTGGCGATCAGTAACCATATCTCAAGTACCTCTATGGTTACAATTTACAAGCATCGCCGAACTCCGATCATGTGACGGGGGTCGGCGATGTTGTCATTTCCGGCCGCCCGGCCGGATGCGGTAGTTAAATGCCGCTGTCTGTGTTTGACAGCGGCATTTTAGTTAATAGGTGCGCGCAGATCGCGATTCTGCCCACGTCTATTACGTGCACATGTTAGCTGTTCAAAACAGCTGACATGTCCCAGCTTTGATGCGGGCTCAGCGCCGAAGCCCGCATCAAAGAGGGGCTTCTGACCTCGGACGTACTATCCCGTCCGAGGTCAGAAAGGGGTTAAACATGATTTACAAGTATCACTGCACATTACTACACGGAGCCATGGGCATGCCTGTACAACCTTCCATTTGAGGTATGTGTGAGACAACATATACAAAAAGTCTGCAAAGCTATGTTAAAATACCACTTTTATCTAATGTAAAAAGTTTATACCAAGAAAAATTATTTCAGAACTTTTTCCACCTTTAATGTCACTCCTATTAAGTAGAACTCCTTAGAGAAACAAATCATTTAGAGGGGAGGGGAATAAAAATATTAACACTAAAATAATGTGATTTCATAAGAGTAAACACCCTTATAATTGGGGATGTGGTTGTGTTCATAATTAGCCAATCACATGTTAAATAGTAGTCAGTAAACAGCTGAAATCATTAAAAGTAATTCTGAGTAACCCCATATAACGTTTAGCTGACTTAGTAGGATGATGATGATGATAATAATAATAATAATAATAATAATAATAATAATAAATAATAAATTTATAGGGCCAACTTATTCTGCAGCACTTAATGTTAGAGAGGACTTGCACAGACAATAAAGACGTTACAGAATAACACATGAGTCAGATCCCAAAAGGAGAAAGGGCCCTGCTCACAAGCTTACAATATATGAGGAAATAGGGGAGACATGAAAGGTAAATGGTAAAAAGTGCTTATATTGTAATATCAAGCCATAATACAGACGGACACAGAGGACTATTAACTGCATGGAGGCTATTAACAGATGCTACGAGGGTTCTGATTTTGAAGAAAATTTTGTATAGGCAAAATGGTGATAATTAGAAAAGTGAGGTGGGACTAAAGGCACTGAAGAAATTTGTTTTTAGACCACGCTTAAAACTTTAGGTTTTGGGAATTAATTGAATTGTCCTGGCTAGTGCATTCCTAAGAATTAGCGCAGCACCTGAGAAGTCTTGGAGACATGAGAGGGAGACTTGGATTATAGAGGATTTTAGTATTAAGTCATTAGGAGAACAAAGGGCTCGGGTAGGGTGGTAGACTGAGATGAGGGAGCAGATGTAGGGTTGTGCTGAACCATGGAGCGCTTTATGAGTGTGGGTGATAACTTTATATTGAACTCTGCAGCGAATGGGCAACTAGTGCCGCGATTGCAGTAGAGGCATTGGTGTAGCTGTAGTAACCATTAGATTTAGGCTGCCGTCACACTAGCAGTATTTGGTCAGTATTTTACATCAGTATTTGTAAGCCAAAATCAGGAGTGGAACAATTAGAGGAAAAGTATAATAGAAACATATGCACCACTTCTGTATTTATCACCCACTCCTGGTTTTGGCTTACAAATACTGAGGTAAAATACTGACCAAATACTGCTAGTATGACAGCAGCCTAAATCTAATGGTTACTACAGCTACACCAATGCCTCTACTGCAATCGTGGCACTAGTTGCCCATTCGCTGCAGAGTTCAATATAAAGTTATCACCCACACTCATAAAGCGCTCCATGGTTCAGCACAACCCTACATCTACTCCCTCATCTCAGTCTACCACCCTACCCGAGCCCTTTGTTCAGTGTACAGAGTGGAAACCAGATTATAAAGGGTCAAGAAGAGTGTTATCTGGAAGACAGTGGATTAGACAGGAGTGGACCAAGAGTTCCAGGAAAGTAGGGATCAAGGGAAGATTGGAGACATGTCTGTACTTAGCAGCGCAGTCATAGTCGAGGGATTTTTTTTAAAGTAATCAATGTATGCGGATGTGTTTATATGAGGAGGCAAAGATACCAGATGAAAGAGATTAAATATTTTCATTAGGTGAGTGGTAACACCCAGGGAAAGGGACTGAAGGATATCTGAGCGAATAGGGTCACTGTTGCAGGTAGTAGGGCAAGAACATGCAAGAAACCTGGTAACTGCTTCCATGACTGGTTCAAAAACTGAACATTAGCAAAATTAGTGTGGGAGTGGGAACACTGCATTATATTAGGGGATTGGGAGAAAATTTCCTGTCGGATATGGTCAATTTTTCATTTGAAATAATTGCCCAGATCATCAGTGCTGAGGTTGGTAGTGGGTGCTCGGGCTCTTGGTTTGAGAAGAGAGTGAACAGTGTCAAGAGTAGTTTAGGATTATTGAATAGTACAATGATTAGGGCATTGAAGCAGGCTTGTTTGGAGAGGTAAAGGGCGGAGTTGTATGTTTTAAGCATAAACTTATAATGGATGAAATCTTAGGCCAGATTGGATTTTCTCTATAGACATTCAGCACACCTAGAGCATCGCTGGAAAAAATGTATATGCAGTGTGTGCTAGGGTTGTCGCCATCTGTGCCAAGAAGTTCTAAATGTAGGAAATTCATCTAAATGTAGGAAATTCAGCTTCATCAAGAGCACTTTGCAGCGTTTCACTATAATGTTTCAGTGCAGAGTCAGGACATGAGAGGGAGGAGATTGGGGCCAATGATGACTGCTAATTCTTCATAAGTTTCTCAGTGTTAATGGCACCTATATTCTTGTTAGTGTGGAAAGTAGGGCTCAGTAGTGTAACAGTTTTTGACAGAGAACGAAAGAAGATTGTGGTCAGAGAGCGGATAAAGGGAGTTAGTAAAGTCATACACAAAGCAGAGTCGGGAGAAGACCAGATTCAGCGTATTTCTGTCTTCATGTATGGAAAGCCCATCAAACAGGCTTTCCATGCATGTGTTGTGACAGTCACACAACCGTAACACATGTAGCTGTGGTGCTGAACAGCTGATTATCGGGAGCACTGTAGGAATCCGGGTTCCTGATGCAGCTATTCGGATAAGGAGTTATAAGAAGCTATTCGCTCATCCCTAATCATTATCCATGTGTAAAAGCAATCCTCTTTTCAACAGCATTTTACAGATAGTGTTATGCTTGCATCAAGAATTTCATTTAATCCATTGTACCCTCTACCCGTCAAATGTTCCCCATGTCACTGGCTACAACACAACCCCAAAGCAAGTTTGTTTAATAGTTTGCGAGATATTCTCTTCCTGAAATTTGGTGCCCTTTTTTCTCCACACATACCTTTTATCATTGTGGCCAAAAAGTTCTATTTTAACCTCATCGGTCCACAGGACTTGTTTGTAAAATGCATCAGGCTTGTTTAAATGTTCTTTTGCATACTTCTAATGCTGAATTGTATGGTGTTTTCTGATGACTCTTCCATGAAGGCAATATTTGTGCAGGTGTCTCTGAACAGTAGCACAATGTACCACATCTCCAACTCTTTTGCAGTCAAGCGGGTCTTCCAGACCTAATCTTGACCTCCACTGTTCATGTTACCTGCCATTTCTTAATTAGATTTCAAACTGAGGAAAGAGCAACTTGAAAATGCTTTGCTATCCTCTAATAGCCTCTTCTCCTGCTTTGTGGACCGCCACCATTTTCATTTTCAAATTGCTAAGCAGCTGTTTAGAAGAACCTATGGCTACGTTTTTTGGCACAAGGTTAGAGGAGGCTGGGTTTTTAAAAAGCTGGGAAACTTGCATCATGTGGCCTTTCCTAACGATGCTAATAAACAAGCTATATCCCTAACCAGCTAATTAAGGTCTGAAACTTTGGTCAAAGTTATCTAAGCACACAAATCTCCAATGGTGCCCAAACTTTTACATCAGCCCATTTTACTTTTAGTAATTTTTAAAAGCCTACAGAATGACAATATATAAATTTTTTTTGCTTAAAATACAACTATATCTTTAACTTTAGTCCTTTTAGAGATCATATCACCTTCAACTTGCTTAACTGTCCACAATAACAGTAATTTTGACCAGTGGTGCCCAAACTTTTACATGCCACTGTACATATACAGTGGGGCAAAAAAGTATTTAGTCAGTCAGCAATAGTGCAAGTTCCACCACTTAAAAAGATGAGAGGCGTCTGTAATTTACATCATAGGTAGATGAATAGGTAGGTAAATAAATCCAGAAAATCACATTGTCTGTTTTTTTAACATTTTTTTTGCATATTATGGTGGAAAATAAGTATTTGGTCAGAAACAAACAATCAAGATTTCTGGCTCTCACAGACCTGTAACTTCTTCTTTAAGAGTCTCCTCTTTCCTCCACTCATTACCTGTAGTAATGGCACCTGTTTAAACTTGTTATCAGTATAAAAAGACACCTGTGCACACCCTCAAACAGTCTGACTCCAAACTCCACTATGGTGAAGACCAAAGAGCTGTCAAAGGACACCAGAAACAAAATTGTAGCCCTGCACCAGGCTGGGAAGACTGAATCTGCAATAGCCAACCAGCTTGGAGTGAAGAAATCAACAGTGGGAGCAATAATTAGAAAATGGAAGACATACAAGACCACTGATAATCTCCCTCGATCTGGGGCTCCACGCAAAATCCCACCCCGTGGGGTCAGAATGATGACAAGAACGGTGAGCAAAAATCCCAGAACCACGCGGGGGGACCTAGTGAATGAACTGCAAAGAGTTGGGACCAATGTAACAAGGCCTACCATAAGTTACACACTACGCCACCATGGACTCAGATCCTGCAGTGCCAGACGTGTCCCACTGCTTAAGCCAGTACATGTCCGGGCCCGTCTGAAGTTTGCTAGAGAGCATTTGGATGATCCAGAGGAGTTTTGGGAGAATGTCCTATGGTCTGATGAAACCAAACTGGAACTGTTTGGTAGAAACACAACTTGTCGTGTTTGGAGGAAAAAGAATACTGAGTTGCATCCTTCAAACACCATACCTACTGTAAAGCATGGTGGTGGAAACATCATGCTTTGGGGCTGTTTCTCTGCAAAGGGGCCAGGACGACTGATCTGGGTACATGAAAGAATGAATGGGGCCATGTATCGTGAGATTTTGAGTGCAAACCTCCTTCCATCAGCAAGGGCATTGAAGATGAAACGTGGCTGGATCTTTCAACATGACAATGATCCAAAGCACACCGCCAGGGCAACGAAGGAGTGGCTTCGTAAGAAGCATTTCAAGGTCCTGGAGTGGCCTAGCCAGTCTCCAGATCTCAACCCTATAGAAAACCTTTGGAGGGAGTTGAAAGTCCGTGTTGCCAAGCGAAAAGCCAAAAACATCACTGCTCTAGAGGAGATCTGCATGGAGGAATGGGCCAACATACCAACAACAGTGTGTGACAACCTTGTGAAGACTTACAGAAAACGTTTGACCTCTGTCATTGCCAACAAAGGATATATTACAAAGTATTGAGATGAAATTTTGTTTCTGACCAAATACTTATTTTCCACCATAATATGCAAATAAAATGTTAAAAAAACAGACAATGTGATTTTCTGGATTTTTTTTTCTCAGTTTGTCTCCCATAGTTGAGGTCTACCTATGATGTAAATTACAGACGCCTCTCATCTTTTTAAGTGGTGGAACTTGCACTATTGCTGACTGACTAAATACTTTTTTGCCCCACTGTATAGATACATCAGATCATCATAAAAGTACAACAGGAAGATAAAAAGGTTGTGACCCTGGATTACAACATTGTTATGTCGATATATATGAGGATTTAACTATAATGTATGATAGGGAGACACCAACAACTCGGCGACCCAAAAATTGCTTACACAGTACGAGTACCTTCTACACCCCAATCTTTTCCCCTCCAAGTCAGAGCATAGGAGGAACCAAACAACAAAATTAAAAAAAAGGATGGTGGAGAAAAAGAAAGGAAGAAAAAAAAAGGCAAGACTAGGTAGCAAGAAGAAAAATTCAAAAAGGGTATTCCACCAGTCCCCAACTCCACAGGGAATACACCTGTTTGGTCCATCAGTTATCTCCATCAAGAGTTATCTCATATCCTCAGAATACTGGATCCATGGTAGCCAGTTGTTCTTAAACAAGGTTACCTTCTCTAGATTGCACCACTCCTATCGTTAAATCACAAAGCAAAGAAAGTAGACGAGATATTTCTATGATCGTACTGCAGATTAAGCATTATTGATCGGCTAAGTTCACATTAGCGTTTCAGTGCGCAGTGTATCGTCTGCATGCGCAAACACATGCCAAAACGCATGTAAAAGCATGCTTATGCCTGCGCATCATCTTGCTCATGACGCAAACAAAAATGCTGTGTGTGCATGCGTTTAAATGCGTTTTGCCGTGCGTTTGCGTTTTTATGCGCATGTTGGAGGCGTTATCATCAGTTTCTGGACATGCGCAGTCTAAAGTATGCATGCATATCGAACACATTCGTACGCATGTCCTTGCGTACCAATGCTTTCCCATAGACAGTAATGTGTCTTTTTACGCACTCATCTGAATTTGTCTGCATGCGGACGATTACACAATATTTGATGCCTCAAAAAATGCAACATGTTGCGTTTGCTGTAAACCGTCGCACACTGCGAAATGAATGCATGCGTATGCATCCGCATGTGAACGCATGAAAAAGCATGTCCCTGCATACACCATGTTAAAGATATGCACGCATGTGGATGTATGCGGATCATACGCTGCGCACAGAAACGCTAATGTGAACCCGGCCTTACATCTTATGCCATGAGATGTACACTAGAATATCTGCAGGTGATTATCTTGTATAAACAGTTTTCTAACAAAATTTTCAAATTAAAATTTCATGAAATAAAAAGAAACATTCTTGTTCTAACTGAATAATCATGTAACAAAAAAAAAACACATACTGATCTACAAGCAAGACGACTCTAAATTCATGGCTATTGCTCACTATGTGATCTTTAGGCAGATACAGTATGACTTCTATGTACACTGAAGGGCATAACAGCCAATCTGGAAGAGGAAAAGTCATGACGGGAAGCAAATAGCCTTTTTGAAATGTCTGACAGGCTACATTTTTGGAGTTGTTTCTCCGAGTGCAGCTCTCGGTCACACCTGCCTAGCAGAAAGGGAACCTTAGAGATTCACATCCAAGCAAGATGAATTTCATCATGTGCCTGAATGCCTAGGACGTGATCTGAGAGCTGTAAGTCTGCTGACTTGACCACCCCTGGAGTGGCATATTTAAAGTGCCACTTTAAAGGTCAATAGATTTTGACCAACTTGAAATGTGCATAATGTCACTTGCCTTATTAAGCTTCAATAAGAAATTAAAGATGGGATAAGAAACGGAGAGAGCTCTCATCTTGAGAACAAATGATGGGATTGTGACCATGGCAACATTGTGTTTCTGTTGTGTAAGATGTCCCCAGATTTTCAGCATGGTGATATTTGCTAAATGGAAGTATGATAAACATTTTGTATGTGTACACATGGAAGAGGCATCTGTTACGTCGCAAGAACCGGCTTACACAGATTAAACCACTGGGAAATATTTTATTGCATAGTTTCCTTCTGGTGGGTATATGTCAAGAGGATCGAGGCGTTGCATATTCATAGGCTGGTGTCACAAAAAACAAAGAAGGTGCAAGAAATAAGATAACACAAAACAGCGCATAATTATGCAGAACTTTTTAACAATTCTTTAAAAGCGTGTCATCTCGTGTAAAGTTCAACAAATTATACCGATGGCTTCAACACGGTTGTTCAAAGGAAACAATGTAGTTTATGTGCGTTTATCGATTCCTAAAAGAAAAGATGGAGGCAGATGCATTTTAATGAGCTGCCTTTCTAAGAGAAGGAACCTAAAGGGGAAGGGGAGAAACGAATGTTTAAAGCAACGGAAAAAAATGGATAAGCTAGTGGAAAATAGATAAAGTACTAATGAGGTCTTATTTCCAATACCACAAAGGGACTATAAAAAGCTTAGAAATTGCCACTATAGCCGCAGTGTTAAATTGCATTACAGATTTTCCTTGGAAACAAACAGCGTACCAAAGGCTGAGCATATGTGATAAATGAGGGGAGATTATGTTACAGCGCGGGCGGCACAGCAATATCAATGCAGGAACAAGTGAGGAATGTCGAAGAAAAGTCCTCAACCTAACGCCATGCATCAAAAATTAGGATAACAGTTGAAAAATGCAAGAAGGAATCTTTTTTTTTTTTTTTTTAGGGCGCTCTCATTTTTCTTCCTTTTTTACCAACAGCCATACCTTTCTTTATTTTTCCATCGCCATAGCCAGTGACTTAACCTGAAACTCATGGGCCCCTATGCGAAAGTTCCAACGGGGCCCCCAAATATTTTAAATCTTTAATAGCAATAGTCTTTTTCTATAGACCAAAGGCTCTAGGGCCCTGGTGCGCTGGCAACCCCTGCACCTGTTGTAGTTACACCCCTGGCCATAGCCCTTTGAGGGCTTGCTTTTTTGTTGGACTTGTTGCAGTTTTGAAAGCCATTATTCAGTTTATCATAAAATGTGCAGTGAAATTTTGAAAAAAGTGCCATTTTGGGGGGGTTGCATTCATGGTGTTCATTGTGTAGTAAAAAAAAATGATCTGGCAATAACATGAATTCTGGAATTAATGTATAGTGTAGGTAGCACTCATTCCTATAGTACTAATTAGCTCAGGTCACTACTGTCAGACAGAAAAGCTGTTGGCTAGCTAGTATTGGATCTGTCGTTTCTATTGTCACTGCTATTTCCTGGCCTGAGCAGCTCTGTATTGTTAACATACATCTAGATTCTGACATAGCCAACTAATCTTTTATTAGAACAGTCACCACCCTGTGCAACGCTTCCATGATAAACCTTTATGGATGGCACAGGGAGATCAATATTTCAATATCTTGCAGCTGCTTTGAATTACCGTATTAGTAAATCTATGTTATCTCAGGTCAGGATGGTGATTGGATATAGCTAAGTACTGTAATATGTCAGAACAGTGAAGGCTAGCAGAAATAACACTTCACAGGTATTGGATCCAGGCTTGGGTGGGAGTCCAGGGTGACCGCCACAATACACTTTTGTGACAGCTTTGATATGTCGTAAAGATCGGAAATGGCAAAGCCTGTTTAAAGGGAATCTGTCAGCAGGTTTTTGCTATGTAATCTAAGAGCACCATGATGTAGGGGAAGAAACCCTGATTACAGAGATGTGTCACTGTTTTGTACTGTATAAATACAATCAGTGTTTCATCAGCAGAAGATTATCACTAGAGGACAAACTGTCTCGTGCCTCCTAGTCTAACCGCTTATCCTGCACTGATTAGCAGCTCTCTCACTATACATTGTACACAGAAAGCTGAGGTGTGGGCGAGGTTATACACAGTTCAAGAACTGAGATCTGAGGCAGAGACAACTGTGATTGTGTCATAACTGTAGCACCCAGTAAATGAAGTGACACATTGTTGGAATCAGGCTTTCAGACCTTACATCAGGCTGCTGCTAGATTAAGAAGCCACAGTCTGCTGACAGATTCCACTTAACTACTCTAAAATTGTATATGAATTTAACTTCTGCTGCAACTGTGCCGTCCGCGCTGTTGAGGGGAAGGCGGCGATGACAGTCCACAGAACAGAGAGAGCGTCCTCCCATGAATAGAAAATTCCCCTGCACGCTTGCAGCTGGATTCGTCGGCAGGCAGCCTCGGCCGATGGCACCACCATGCAGTCGCATTGCGAGCAGGGGGCATGGCTAAGTTGTGATGTCACCTGTCCGTGTGATGGACACTAGCAGGGGCCAATCCCGTCACGTTTCGAGGGAATCGTCCCTCTTTCTCAAGGTATGATACCTTGAGAAAGAGGGATGGCTCCATTTAAACGCGTCGGGTTGGCCCCTGCTAGTGTCCATCACACGGACAGGTGACATCACAACTTAGCCATGCCCCCTGCTCGCAATGCGACTGCATGGTGGTGCCATCGGCCGAGGCTGCCTGCCGACGAATCCAGCTGCAAGCAATGTAAGCGTGCAACGATCGTCGTCTGTATTTGCTCCACTGTTTTATCTGCCTGCTGTTGGTATGATGATGCCACAATAAAGGATTTTGTTGCACCGGATGGTATGTGCCAATCCGCTTTCTTTTCTATGGACTTGGCTTTCACAGAGACGTCAAGCAATTGCAAAGATTATTCTTGGAGCATAAAGTGAGGGACTACAGAATATGCCTTTACTTCATGGTCAGTGGAGGTGAGGCCTCTGGGAACCCAGCTAATCCTGAGAATGAAGAGGAAGAAGTAATGATTTATTGATATCAAGTGAAACGATGGGAATATCACTAATATACATGAAAAACTATAGCACACGTGTTTTACTAGAATAGAAGAACTTGTATAAGAATGTAAACACTAATTGCAGATCAAGTGTAAATCCCCAAAAAATCACGAAATGTATCCTGCGGTTCCACCACTGAAAATATAACAATTATGGAATATAAATAAAGGGATCATCCTGACTTTAACTCTATCAGTCCAAAATTCTGTGCTAATTCCTTTCCTAATATATTTTGATGGCGGTTGAAACTTTGTAAAATACAGTTTCAAGGATATATGAATAAAAGATAAAAATCTAGTTCAGCTAAATAGAGGGAGCTTAGGAGTTTACCGACACTATACATGGAACTTACTAAAGCAAACTTGTTCTTTCACACAATACCACTAGAAAAGCATGGCCTTGTTCCACCAATGCCCACAACTTAAAGCTGATTTTGGTGCATATACCATTCTAATGTATCAATGAACTGTCCTGATTATTCTCTGTAACTTGATATCTACTCTTTTTCAGTGAGCAGCTCCTTTATATCAGCACTTTGCCAGCGTTATAGGTACTGGTCTGTTATGAACAGGTAATTCAGAACCACAATGGACCTTGAAGTTTAGAGCACACAAAGTGACCTGACAATTACCAAAAACATAGGACGAGCTCTGAGACGTGGGAACTCTGCTGACCGCAATCCCTAATCCTATCACACCACACTAGAGGTAGCCGTGGATTGCGCCTAACGCTCCCTATGCAACTCGGCACAGCCTGAGAAACTAACTAGCCCTGAAGATAGAAAAATAAGCCTACCTTGCCTCAGAGAAATTCCCCAAAGGAAAAGGCAACCCCCCACATATAATGACTGTGAGTAAAGATGAAAATACAAACACAGAGATGAAATAGATTTAGCAAAGTGAGGCCCGACATACTGAATAGACAGAGGATAGGAAAGATATCTTTGCGGTCAACACAAAAACCTACAAACAACCACGCAGAGGGGCAAAAAGACCCTCCGCACCGACTAATGGTACGGAGGTGCTCCCTCTGCGTCTCAGAGCTTCCAGCAAGAAAAACCAATATAGCAAGCTGGACAGAAAATATAGCAAACAAAATTAACACAAGCAGAACTTAGCTTATGCAGGATAGACAGGCCACAGGAGCGATCCAGGAGGAAGCAAGACCAATACTAGAACATTGACTGGACGCCAGGATCAAAGCACCAGGTGGAGTTAAATAGAGCAGCACCTAACGACTTAACCTCATCACCTGAGGAAGGAAACTCAGAAGCCGCAGTACCACTCTCATCCACCAAAGGAAGCTCATAGACAGAACCAGCCGAAGTACCACTCTCGACCACAGGAGGGAGCTTGGCCACAGAATTCACAACAGTACCCCCCCCTTGAGGAGGGGTCACCGAACCCTCACCAGAGCCCCCAGGCCGACCAGGATGAGCCACATGAAAGGCACAAACCAGATCGGCAGCATGGAGATCAGAGGCAAAGACCCAGGAATTATCTTCCTGACCATAACCTTTCCACTTAACCAGATACTGGAGTTTCCGTCTCGAAACACGAGAATCCAAAATCTTCTCCACTATATACTCCAATTCCCCTTCAAACAAAACCGGAGCAGGAGGATCAATAGATGGAACCACAGGTGCCACGTATCTCCGCAACAATGACCTATGGAACACGTTATGGATGGAAAAAGAAGCTGGAAGAGTCAAACGAAAAGACACAGGATTAAGAACCTCAAAATCCTATATGGACCAATGAAACGAGGCTTAAATTTAGGAGAGGAAACCTTCATAGGAATATAACGAGATGACAACCAAACCAAATCCCCAACACAAAGTCGGAGACCCACACAGCGCCTGCGGTTAGCGAAACGTTGAGCCTTCTCCTGGGACAAAGTCAAATTGTCCACTACATGAGTCCAAATCTGCTGCAACCTATCCACCACAGTATCCACACCAGGACAGTCCGAAGACTCAACCTGCCCTGAAGAGAAATGAGGGTGGAACCCAGAATTGCAGAAAAACGGCGAAACCAAAGTAGCCGAGCTGGCCCGATTATTAAGGGCGAACTCAGCCAAAGGCAAAAAGGACACCCAATCATCCTGATCAGCAGAAACAAAACATCTCAGATATGTTTCCAAGGTCTGATTGGTTCGTTCAGTCTGGCCATTTGTCTGAGGATGGAAAGCCAAGGAAAAAGACAAATCAATGCCCATCCTAGCACAAAAGGCTCGCCAAAACCTCGAAACAAACTGGGAACCTCTGTCAGAAACGATGTTCTCTGGAATGCCATGTAAACGAACCACATGCTGGAAAAACAATGGCACCAAATCAGAGGAGGAAGGCAATTTAGACAAGGGCACCAAATGGACCATCTTAGAGAAGCGATCACAAACCACCCAAATGACCGACATTCTTTGAGAGACGGGGAGATCCGAAATAAAATCCATAGAGATATGTGTCCAAGGCCTCTTCGGGACCGGCAAGGGCAAAAGCAACCCACTGGCACGAGAACAGCAGGGCTTAGCCCGAGCACAAATCCCACAGGACTGCACAAAAGAACGCACATCCCGCTACAGAGACGGCTACCAAAAGGATCTAGCCACCAAATCTCTGGTACCAAAGATTCCAGGATGACCAGCCAACACTGAACAATGAACCTCAGAGATAACTTTATTTGTCCACCTATCAGGGACAGACAGTTTCTCCGCTGGGCAACAGTCAGGTCTATTAGCCTGAAATTTTTGCAGCACCCGCCACAAATCAGGGGAGATGGCAGACAAAATTACCCCCTCTTTGAGAATACCCGCCGGCTCAGGCAAACCCGGAGAATCGGGCACAAAACTCCTAGACAGGGCATCCGCCTTCACATTTTTAGAGCCCGGAAGGTACGAAACCACAAAGTCAAAACGGGAGAAAAACAGCGACCAACGAGCCTGTCTAGGATTCAACCGTTTGGCAGACTCAAGATAAGTCAAGTTTTTGTGATCAGTCAAGACCACCACGCGATGCTTAGCTCCTTCAAGCCAATGACGCCACTCCTCGAATGCCCACTTCATGGCTAGCAACTCTCGATTGCCAACATCATAATTTCGCTCAGCAGGCGAAAATTTCCTGGAAAAGAAGGCGCATGGTTTCATCACCGAGCAATCAGAACCTCTCTGCGACAAAACAGCCCCTGCTCCAATTTCGGAAGCATCAACCTCGACCTGGAACGGAAGCGGAACATCTGGTTGGCACAACACAGGGGCAGAAGAAAAACGACGCTTCAACTCCTGAAAAGCTTCCACAGCAGCAGAAGACCAATTGACCACATCAGCACCCTTCTTGGTTAAATCAGTCAACGGTTTAGCAATACTAGAAAAATTAGCGATGAAGCGACGATAAAAATTAGCAAAGCCCAGGAACTTCTGCAGACTCTTCAGAGATGTTGGCTGAGTCCAATCATAAATGGCCTGAACTTTAACAGGGTCCATCTCGATAGTAGAAGGAGAAAAAATGAACCCCAAAAATGAAACCTTCTGAACACCAAAGAGACACTTTGACCCCTTCACAAACAAAGAATTAGCACGCAGGACCTGGAACACCATTCTGACCTGCTTCACATGAGATTCCCAATCATCCGAGAAGACCAAAATATCATCCAAGTATACAATCAGGAATTTATCCAGGTACTCTCGGAAGATGTCATGCATAAAGGACTTAAACACTGATGGAGCATTAGAAAGCCCGAATGGCATAACCAGGTACTCAAAATGGCCTTTGGGCGTATTAAATGCTGTTTTCCATTCATCGCCCCGTTTAATACGCACAAGATTATACGCACCACGAAGATCTATTTTGGTGAACCAACTAGCCCCCTTAATCCGAGCAAACAAATCAGACAGCAGCGGCAAGGGGTACTGAAATTTGACCGTAATTTTATTTAGAAGGTGGTAATCAATACAAGGTCTCATCGAACCATCCTTCTTGGCCACAAAAAAGAACCCCGCTCCCAATGGCGACGATGACGGGCGAATATGACCCTTCTCCAAAGACTCCTTCACGTAACTCCGCATAGCGGCGTGCTCAGGTACAGATAAATTAAACAGTCGACCCTTAGGAAACTTACTACCAGGAATCAAATCGATAGCACAATCACAATCCCTATGCGGAGGTAGGGCACTGGACTTGGGCTCATCGAATACTTCCCGGTAATCAGACAAGAACTCTGGGACCTCAGAAGGGGTGGATGATGAGATAGACAGAAATGGAACATCACCATGTACCCCCTGACAACCCCAGCTGGACACAGACATTGATTTCCAATCTAATACTGGGTTATGGACTTGTAGCCATGGCAACCCCAACACGACCACATCATGCAGATTATGCAACACCAGAAAGCGAATATCCTCCTGGTGCGCAGGAGCCATGCACATGGTCAGTTAGGTCCAATACTGAGGCTTATTCTTGGCCGAAGGTGTAGCATCAATTCCTCTCAATGGAATAGGACACTGCAAGGGCTCCAAGACAAACCTACAGCGCCTAGCAAACTCCAAGTCCATCAAATTCAGGGCAGCGCCTGAATCCACAAATGCCATGACAGAATAGGAAGACAAAGAGCAGATCAAAGTAACAGACAAAAGAAATTTCGACTGTACCCTACCAATGGTGGCGGACCTAGCGAACCACTTAGTGCGCTTAGGACAATCGGAGATAGCATGAGTGGTATCACCACAGTAGAAACACAGCCCATTCTGACGTCTGTGTTCTTGCCTTTCAGCTCTGGTCAAAGTCCTATCGTACTGCATAGGCTCAGGTTTATGCTCAGATAATACCGCCAAATGGTGCACAGATTTACTCTCACGCAAGCGTCGACCGATCTGAATGGCCAAAGACATAGACTCATTCAGACCAGCAGGCATAGGAAATCCCACCATGACATCCTTAAGGGCGTCAGAGAGACCCTTTCTGAAAATAGCTGCCAGCGCACATTCATTCTATTGAGTGAGCACGGACCACTTTCTAAACTTCTTACAATAAATCTCTATCTCATCCTGACCCTGACACAGAGCCAACAAATTTTTCTCTGCCTGATCCACTGAATTAGGTTCATCGTACAGCAATCCGAGCGCCAGAAAAAACGCATCAATATTACATAATGCAGGATCTCCTGGCGCAATGGAAAATGCCCAGTCTTGAGGGTCGCCACGTAATAAAGAAATAATGATCCTAACTTGTTGAACTGGGTCACCAGAGGAGCGGGGTTTCAAAGCCAGAAATAGTTTACAATTATTTTTAAAATTCAAAAACTTAGCTCTATCTCCAGAAAATAACTCAGGAATAGGAATTTTAGGTTCTAACATAGGATTCTGAAGCACTAAATCTTGAATGTTCTGTACACTTATAGTGAGATTATCCATCAAAGAGGACAGACCCTGAATGTCCATGTCCACACCTGTGTTCTGAACCACCCTGATGTAAAGGGGAAAAGAAAGACAGAACACAGTGCAAAGAAAAAAAAATGGTCTCAGAACTTCTTTTTTCCCTCTATTGAGAAGCATTAGTACTTTGGGCCTCCAGTACTGTTATGAACAGGTAATTCAGAACCACAATGGACCTTGAAGTTCAGAGCACACAAAGTGACCTGACAATTACCAAAAACATAGGACGAGCTCTGAGACGTGGGAACTCTGCTGACCGCAATCCCTAATCCTATCACACCACACTAGAGGTAGCCGTGGATTGCGCCTAACGCTCCCTATGCAACTCGGCACAGCCTGAGAAACTAACTAGCCCTGAAGATAGAAAAATAAGCCTACCTTGCCTCAGAGAAATTCCCCAAAGGAAAAGGCAGCCCCCCACATATAATGACTGTGAGTAAAGATGAAAATACAAACACAGAGATGAAATAGATTTAGCAAAGTGAGGCCCGACTTACTGAATAGACCGAGGATAGGAAAGATAGCTTTGCGGTCAACACAAAAACCTACAAAGGTGCTCCCTCTGCGTCTCAGAGCTTCCAGCAAGCAAGAAAAACCAATATAGCAAGCTGGACAGAAAATATAGCAAACAAAAGTAACACAAGCAGAACTTAGCTTATGCAGGATAGACAGGCCACAGGAACGATCCAGGAGGAAGCAAGACCAATACTAGAACATTGACTGGAGGCCAGGATCAAAGCACCAGGTGGAGTTAAATAGCAGCACCTAACGATTTAACCTCATCACCTGAGGAAGGAAACTCAGAAGCCGCAGTACCACTCTCATCCACCAAAGGAAGCTCATAGACAGAACCAGCCGAAGTACCACTCTCGACCACAGGAGGGAGCTTGGCCACATAATTCACAACACTGGTCGTTCCATTCTCTCAGTTCCCAGCATGCATCGTTCCCGCCATTGTTCAGTGATTTGCATTCCCCAAACTGAACTTTCTATTTATGAAATGAGATCAAGTTGTCTGATTAACCATTTAATATAATTGAACAAGCTTGCAGGGACATAGTTCACACCACCAAGAGACTGAAACCACAAAAAAAAGGCACAGTAAAACAAAAAAATACTCTGTTGCAAAAAAAAAAAAACAGTAAACAGCAAGTGCTAATAAAAGGATGGAAAAACACAGGGTATTTGGTTAATACTTTTTTTTAAAAAAATGTATATTAAACTGCTCTACAAAACGTCAAGGTATACCTGTATTAGAGCAGTCCTGACTAATGTATGTAATCCCTATCTGATGTATTTAAAAACCTGGTCATATGTATAATACCTGTATGAACAGGATTCAGAAAGGTAATGTCCAATGTGGACACGCAGCATAGAACAGCTTTTATGTGCACGGCTCACACACATTAGTCAGGACTGCTCTAATACGGGTATACCTTGACGTTTGGTAGAGCGGTTTAATACACATTTTTTGAAAAAAAAGTGTTAACGAAATACCCTGTGTTTTTCCATCCTTTTATTAGCACCTGCTGTTTACTGTTATTTTTTTGCAACCGAGTATGTTTTGGTTTTATTGTGCCTTTTTTGGGGGTTTCAACTATCTACTATATAAAGCTGAATGTGTGTGTATGTGTGTATGTCCGGGATTGGCATCTGCACCGTCGCCGCTACAGCCACAAAATTTTGCACAGTCACACGTCTGGACCCCGAGAGCGTCACAGGCTATGTTGTGAGGCAAAATTTTAACCCCGCGTGTTCCAATTCACCAAACAATTTTGCCCCTATCTACATAATGGGGAAAAAAGTGAAAGTAAAAGTGTTGGAAGCGTCGCAGCTACAGCAACAAAATTTTGCACAGTCACACGTCTGGACCCTGAAAGCGTCATAGGCTACTTTGTGAGGTGAAATTTTAACCACGCGCTTTCCAATTCACCAAACAATTTTGCCTCTATCTACATAATGGGGAAAAAAGTGAAATGAAAAGTGTTGGAGGCGTCGCAGCTACAGAAACAAAATTTTGCACAGTCACACGTCTGGACCCTGAGAGCGTCATAGGCTACGTTGTGAGGTGAAATTTTAACTCCGCGCTTTCCAATTCACCAAACTATTTTTCCCCTACCTACATAATGGGGAAAAGTGAAAGGAAAAGTGTTGGAGGCAAATTGACAGCTGCCAGATGTGAACAAGGGGGACGTAAAGAATGAGAGCGATGGCGCAAAAGAGTATATACCGTACAGTTGCTAAGGTGGGGCCCCGACATGAGATACTCACCACATACGGGGATATGACCACACACACAAAATGTGCCACACACTACCACGTGCTTGAACACATATTACCCTCAGCACATATTTCACCACACATACACCAACCTCGCCACATAAAAGTCAAAACACAAAAGTCGCCGCTCAAAACTCTCCACGCGCAAAACTTGCCACATGCAAAAACTAGGCTCACGCAAAACTCGCCACAAGTGCAAAACTCACCTCATGGAAAACTCGCCACACGCAAAACTTGCACACGCGGAAAAATTGCCACATGCACAAAATTTGCAACACATGCAAAAGTTGCCTCACACAAAACTTGCACATACTCAAAAGGCACCAGACATAAAACTCACCACGCGCAAAACTCGCCATGCGCAAAACTTGCTGCACACAACTTGCTACACTAACCTGTCACATGCAACTCGACACACAAAAAGTTGCTACACGCATGTTGCCACACAAAACTCATCTCACAAAAGTCACTACATGCATGTCGCCACACAACTCAACACACACAACTTGACAAACAAAACTCGCCGTAAAACACACACAAGTCTGGTATTAGCCTTCAAAAATAAAAATCTGATTAATAAGCAGACAAACTACAACAAATGTACCATATAGGAAATACGGCAGCTGTCAGTCACATGACCTGTCTATTATGTGTATGTGTGAGCTAATATATACTGCCAGGGGGAGGGCTTCCTGTTGGCTGGGGATTTATCAGGCTGCCAATTTAGCTTACAAATACTGAGGTAAAAATACTGAGCAAATAACGTGCGAACAAGGTCTAATACAGGAGGAGATGACACACAGGTATATACTATATACAGGGGAGATGACACACAGATATATACTATATACAGGAGGAGATGACACACAGGTATATACTATATAGAGGAGGAGATGACATACAGGTACATATATATACAGGAGGAGATGACATACAGGTATATACTATATACAGGAGGAGATGACACACAGTTATATACTATATACAGGAGCAGATGACCTACAGGTATATACTATATACAGGAGCAGATGACATACAGGTATATGCTATATATAGAAGATGACATGCAGGTATATACTATATACAGGAGGAGATGACACACAGATATATACTATATACAGGGGAGATGACACACAGGTATATACTATATACAGGAGGAGATGACATACAGGTATATACTATATATAGAAGGAGATGACATTCAGGTATATACTATATATAGGGGAGATGACACACAGCAGGTATATACTATTTACAGGGCAGATGACATACAGGTATATTCTATATACAGGAGATGACATACAGATGTATACTATATATAAGGGAGATGACAAACATGTATATACTGAGGTGATGAGGTGAAAATGAGAGGTGTGAGGTGAAAATGAAAAGGTGTGAGTGCAAAATGAGAGGAGTGAGGAAAAATAGTGGAGTGATCAGAAAATGACAGATGTGAGGTTGAAATGACAAGTGTTAGGGGGGAATGAGAGGAGTGAGGGAGAAAATGAGAGGTGTGAGGGAGAAAATGAGAGGTGTGAGGGGGAAAATGAAAGATGTGATTGGGAAAATGAGAGGCGTGATGGGAAAATAAGAGAAGTGACGTGCTATAACTAACCACAGATATTTACTATGCCTAGGCAACGCCGGGCTCTTCAGCTAGTTTAATATAACGTAGGATCTAGTCATCTCCTGACCTCCATCTTTTATTTATATGTTTATGGAGTTTTCTGCTGAAATACAATTTTCACCACTATCAAAACTTGCTAGGCAAGTAATCCTATACACATATAATAAAATACTCACTTTTTACCATAACAATTAAAAATCAGGTGTCTTGATTAAATGAACTATTGTTCGTGTTGACCAACGCCTGATTGACAAATGATCATTATTGTTCAAAACTTCAATCAGGCATATTGGACAATTTCAGCTGATGATAAGCACTCATAAGCATTATCTGCCAAAATAATCTAACAATGCTGGTCCGAGATGGGTTTTTTACTGTCAATGGTTCGTTAGCCATTGTGTTATGTGCATAAGGGGCAATATTCACTTACAGTTAAAAGTTTGCAAACAGGGATGTGACAATTAATGTCACAAAGGGTGCAATCGCGAACAGGACCATGCAGCAGAGGCGCCCACCAATGCAAATTCCACCTGGATGTGTTTCCTCGGACGCACATTCAGCTGGAATGTATTGCAAAGTAGAGACCTGCCAACTGTCTGCTCTGCCTACACCATGCTGGCCAATTAAAGGCAGGCAGCAGACATCGGCTTGCTAGTGACGGATGGTGCATGGCAGTGATGCCATGTGCTGCCCATACCAGAACACCGTAGTCAGGTGCTGGCTTTGGTGCGGGCTACAGAGGAGGACAACACTCGATGTGTGAGTGGGAGAAGGGGAGAATAATCATTTGCTCCTTTTTATAATGTTGAAGAAGAGGGCCAGGATGGGGGACATTGTACCAGTAAGGAGCCCAGGATGAGATGCATTATACCAGGAAGGAAGACCAGGATGGGGGGCATTATTACTGGAACGGCCCCAGTATGGGGGAAAATATTACATCAGGGAACAAGGACAGGGGACATTATTAGATGCGGGGTGAACACACATTTTAAAAGGATATAGAACTCTACAATGGCCCATTCATCGGACCAACATGAAGATGGGGGACCAAGCCCTAGTTTTGCACCAGGGCCCATCAAATTCTAGTTATGCCACCGTTTGCAAAATACAAAACTCTCAAAGCTCACCATTGTAAAGTGCATAAAAGGTTGCCAAGGATAAAATGGCCACCATGTATACCTATTGAAGTATTTCTACTGAATGGCACCTTTCAGTATTTTAGATCTTCAGCCTTATTATTTATCTGAAGAATATCATGTCACATTGGGTTAGATAAACAAGTCAACAGAAGCCAGAATGACCTTTCAAGTGTCCCTTTATAGTTTTCACCACCAGCCTGGGGAAGAAATGCCAATGTGAAGAATATTTCATGAAGTCATCCACAGCTCATTTAATTGACAGAGAACTAAGGCATTTTAAACAAGGTCACTGGTGGATGTGTTAATGCATTTACCTTCATACATACCCCCTGGGTGTCTTGATTCAGCCTAAGGGGAGCAAAAATTTATCTGTATAACTCTGATTACACTAAGAAATTATCACATCTTTGATGCCCAAATTTGCATCTTTTCTTCCCTATTCAGAATTAATCAGTTCAGTAACAAAGGCATTAGTCCAGATAGGATCAAAGCATAAACTTTATTGGTGCAGCAATCCACATGAATATTACATTAACTATATCACTACTAAACAAAATGAAGTAAACTTCAGGGCAATTATCTATTTTTCCATAAACTATATGATACATAGAGCTGTAAGGAAATTCTTGGCATCAATTTCAAAGAAATCTGCATTTAATCCACAATATAGTGAGAAGCATTAATTAAACAAGGACAACATTTCACAAATATAGAGCTATTAGACCGGGGTAAACTAAAAAGACTTGGCCTTTTAAATAAAAAATGCTTAACTGCCTCCTAATGACTTGCAGAAAGACATATGGTCTGGTGGTAATCCCACTATGATGCCTGGTTATGGTATGACAGCAGAACAGAATGAAGCATCTAGATTTCTTTTATGCAAACATGGTTATAAGTAAGACTATGTTCACACAACCATATTTTCAGTCCGAGTTCTGTCTGTGGAAAAAATGGGCAGCACTTGGACTAATATTATTCAATAGGACTGTTCAGATGACCTTTTTTTTATTACAAGGAATAAATGTCCGAGTGAATAAAAATCGCTGCCTGTGCTAGTGTATTTTGTATTTCAAATGAGACTCGACTATTAAAGTCTATAGGTGCCCTTTAAAAAATCGGATCTCACACAAGTCAACTGTATAGCATCAATGTTTTGGAGATACATTGATATTTAGATTGTGAGCCCCAATGGAGAGAGTGCCAATAATGTCTATAAAGTGCTGCGGAATTAGTGGCGCTATATATATACAGTTAGGGCCAGAAATATTTGGACAGTGACACAATTTTCGCGAGTTGGGCTCTGCATGCCACCACATTGGATTTGAAATGAAACCTCTACAACAGAATTCAAGTGCAGATTGTAACGTTTAATTTGAAGGGTTGAACAAAAATATCTGATAGAAAATGTAGGAATTGTACACATTTCTTTACAAACACTCCACATTTTAGGAGGTCAAAAGTAATTGGACAAATAAACATAACCCAAACAAAATATTTTTATTTTCAATATTTTGTTGCAAATCCTTTGGAGGCAATCACTGCCTTAAGTCTGGAACCCATGGACATCACCAAATGCTGGGTTTCCTCCTTCTTAATGCTTTGCCAGGCCTTTACAGCCGCAGCAAAACCACACACCTGGAATCCACCCCTGACCTTTTAACTACTTCATTGATTACAGGTTAACGAGGGAGAAGCCTTCAGAGTTAATTGCAGCCCTTAGAGTCCATTGTCCAATTACTTTTGGTCCCTTGAAAAAGAGGACGCTATGCATTACAGAGCTATGATTCCTAAACCCTTTCTCCGGATTTGGATGTGGAAACTATCATATTGCAGCTGGGAGTGTGCACTTTCAGCCCATATTATATATATAATTGTATTTCTGAACATGTTTTTGTAAACAGCTAAAATAACAAAACTTGTGTCACTGTCCAAATATTTCTGGCCCTAACTGTATATATAGGGGACAATACAAATATCTCGCTGAGGATCTGTTTATACCAAGGAAGGTGACGGACACAAGGGGGCATTCTTTGCGTGTGGAGGAGAGAAGGTTTTTCCACCAACATAGAAGAGGATTCTTTACTGTTAGGGCAGTGAGAATCTGGAATTGCTTGCCTGAGGAGGTGGTGATGGCGAACTCAGTCGAGGGGTTCAAGAGAGGCCTGGATGTCTTCCTGGAGCAGAACAATATTGTATCATACAATTATTAGGTTCTGTAAAAGGACGTAGATCTGGGGATTTATTATGATGGAATATAGGCTGAACTGGATGGACAAATGTCTTTTTTCGGCCTTACTAACTATGTTACTATATAAGCAATGCAAAATAAATTATTAAAAAGGGGTTGTCCACTATTTTTTATTGATATCCATCAATATATTGTGGCACCCCTAGGGGTATTTGCCACAAAAACAGTTACGGACACTAAATACAAATACTAAAATAGCAAGACTGCACTACCACCTCCGGCCAGAAGAGGGAGCTCCAGAGACTCCCCTTGATCCATTCTGGTCTGAGAGAAGAACTGGCAGTTGGGCTAAGGAGCTGAAAGTGAGAGGTCATACAGCTGAATTTCTAACAGCCCTATGACGGTTTCCAGGTCCAAATCACCGGCCTGAGGAGAAGAGGGACAGAGAAAAAGGACATTGTGATAACCGGGTAGAATTAACCACTACCCAGAACAGGCACAAAGACGGATACCGGATCCGTGGCTGTATTCATTATATATAATACAGCAACTGGAAAACGTGAGGTGATATCAGCTTCACTAGGGCTGGACGCAGCAACAGATACAGAGTTCAGTGGTACTCCCGGAGGGGGTAAGCCGATAAAAGGACTCGGGTTGCCCGTCGAACCAGGACCCGGAGGGGACAGATTGGGCCGGCAGCCAGTTCACATACAGCAGCAGGGCCACATAGAAACTGCGTACAATAAGAGGCGAAGACCCCGGCAGGGTCAAAGTAACTCAGAGTTCCCATACAGACTCCGGTGACAGGACTGGTTGTAAATCCCTTTATGTTGAAGTAAACTGGTTAAACGTTTCAGTGCCTCAGTCTTTCATTTGGACAATAGCCATCTATCCAGGATCGGGATCATCACCGCTGGGAGAACCTGCTGCTGATCAAGTAAGTGCCTGTTCCCTCACGATACCCCTTACACTGTGCATTGCCTGAGACCACAGCACGGGGTCAAGCCACCCGTGACATCCCCCTCAAGAGACAAACCCCATTGGTCCGGTGCTGGGTACCCCGGTCTCCTGGGCGTCACAATATGATCGGTGGGTGCATAAACCGGCACCCCTGCCTATCAGCTGTTGCCGGCAGCAAAAAGAAGTTTTCAAAAGCTGCTGGAACACAGCACTACCATTAAACCTATGGTAGCAATGGATGGGAACTACAGATCCACTCCCTATTCTTATTAAGACAGGGATAATCTGAAGTGCCCAGTCACGGCTAGTATAGAAATAATGGAGATGCTTGGAAATCTAGCTGGTGTCGGTAACAGCTGATCAGCGAGGGTGCTGGGTGTCACACCCACACCAATCAGATATTGATGATCTATCTTAAAAATAGGCCACAAATAAAAAAGGTAGTTCCAACCGCTTTAACAAAGGCAACTGTTTTTGTTCTTGTACATTTTATTCATGGCTGACGAATAAAAACGAATGCCATAAGGATGACAATACAAATGAAAAATTGTACAATTTGTCTGGATGAAAATTGCATGATTTTTTTTAAACGCTTGTGTGAACAAAGCCTGAAAGTATAGTCTTGAAATTCTGTAATTTGCCAGAGGTGATGAGAAGTGGGCACAATTTAATAGGATAAGTAGCAAGGAAACATAACTTCAGTTTGCAGAGTTAAAGTCAATCCACAAGGACCATGTTCTGCTCAAAAATGTTCAACACAAGTCAATGGGTGCTCATTTAAAGACATATTCACCTATGTAGAAAAGTTCCCAATCCAGTCTGCAGATCCCAAAAAGGAGCTTTTTTAAAAAAATTCCTTGATTGGGTGGTCGGGTCCGATGGGCATCTCAGGTCTTGATCTGCTGGACTTCTGAATCCTCACAGCGTGTGCACTGTGAGGATTCTCCAGGGCCAGAAGCCGTGGGAGCGCGACTACAAGTATGTGATTTGCATACATTTAGTTATGGGCTAACTAGACGTGCGTGGTCTTGCTCAATAAAAGTGCATTTAGCGAGGCCAGAAACCTCTAGTCTGAGTGTGGATGAAGGTATACAAATCGTATATTTGAGGTCACATGACAACGCACTCCCAGCTTTGGAAAACTCTCACAGAGCACACTGTGGATGCTGTGAGGATCAGAAGTCCAGCAACATTCCAGTATGCTGTACAAATGGCCTAAATGGTGGTAGCCATACCAGACTGGTGATAGGTTTCCTTTAATACAATCCTATTTGCCCACATACAACCTGTATATTGTCGTCAGCACATCTGTTGAGCTATTGATACCAACATTTCGAAAGCACTCGTAAGTCGTAAGTTCCAATCACATCACCTGAAAATTGAGCATTCCGCTCATCTTATGGGTGATTGGAGACATTTATGTATGGGTCAATGGTTGAGAATGAGCATTTTTATGCTTGTCAGGAACTAATGACTGGTGTATAACAGCATGCAGCCAAAATGGATGTGAAACCAGACACACAAACATACAATATATATATATATATATATATATATATATATATATATATATACTGTATATATATATATATATATATATATATATATATATATATATATATATATACACAATGCCTACAAGTAGTATTTAACCCCCTGCAGATTTAGCAGGTTTAATAAGATGCAAATAAGTTAGAGCCTTCAAACTTCAAACAAGAGCAGGATTTATTAACAGATGCATAAATCTTACAAACCAAAAAGTTTTGTTGCTCAGTTAAATTTTTATAATTTTTAAACATAAAAGTGTGGGTCAATTATTATTCAACCCCTAGGTTTAATATTTTGTGGAATAACCTTTGTTTGCAATTACAGCTAATAATCGTCTTTTATAAGACCTGATCAGGCCGGCACAGGTCTCTGGAGTTGTCTTGGCCCACTCCTCCATGCAGATCTTCTCCAAGTTATCTAGGTTCTTTGGGTGTCTCATGTGGACTTTAATCTTGAGCTCCTTCCACAAGTTTTCAATTGGGTTAAGGTCAGGAAACTGACTAGGCCACTGCAACACCTTGATTTTTTGCCTCTTGAACCAGGCCTTGGTTTTCTTGGCTGTGTGCTTTGGGTTGTTGTCTTGTTGGAAGATGAAATGACGACCCATCTTAAGATACTTGATGGAGGAGCGGAGGTTCTTGGCCAAAATCTCCAGGTAGGCTGTTGTGAATTCTGTGGCTGAATTCACTCCTGTGGTCACAAGTGGTACTGCAGCTTCTGAGCTTCCTCCCTCAGGTGTTCTGGTGAGCTCGTTAACTGCTTCATTACTTAACTCCGCCTGATGCTGCTATCCTTGCTCCTTGTCAATGTTTCAGTGTTGGATCTGAGCTTCTCCTGATTGTTCCTGTGACCTGCTGCTCTGTATAGCTAAGTGCTTTTAGTTTTTTTGTTGCTTTTTTTCTGTCCAGCTTGTCTTTTGTTTTGCTGGAAGCTCTGAGACGCAAAGGGTGTACCGCCGTGCCGTTAGTTCGGCACGGTGGTTTTTTTTTGCCCCCTTTGCGTGGTTTTGCTTTAGGGTTTTTTGTAGACTGCAAAGTTCGCTTTACTGTCCTCGCTCTGTCCTAGAATATCGGGCCCCACTTTGCTGAATCTATTTCATCCCTACGTTTTGTCTTTTCATCTTACTCACAGTCATTATATGTGGGGGGCTGCCTTTTCCTTTGGGGAATTTCTCTGGGGCAAGTCAGGCCTATTTTTCTATCTTCAGGCTAGCTAGTTTCTTAGGCTGTGCCGAGTTGCCTAGGTAGTTGTTAGGCGCAATCCACAGCCGCTTTTAGTTGTGTTTAGGATAGGATCAGGTGTGCAGTCTACAGAGTTTCCACGTCTCAGAGCTCGTTCTTGTATTTTTGGGTATTTGTCAGATCACTGTGTGCGCTCTGATCGCTAAGCACACTGTGTTTCTGGATTGCCTTCATAACACCTGTCATTAGCAAACATAACAGTACAAGGAGCCCAACTAATGATTCTCAATAGAGGGAAAGAAAAAGTTCTGACATCATTTTTTTTTTTTTTCTCAGCTCTGTGTTCACTTTTTTTTTCCCCCTAGACATTTGGGTGATTCTGGACACAGGTGTGGACATGGATATTCAGGGTCTGTGCTCTTCAATGGATAATCTCGTTATAAATGTACAAAAAATTCAAGATACTATTGATCAGAAATCTATGTTAGAACCAAGAATTCCTATTCCTGATTTGTTTTTTGGAGATAGAACTAAGTTTCTAAATTTCAAAAATATTTGTAAGCTATTTCTGGCCTTGAAACCTCATTCTTCTGGTAATCCTATTCAACAGGTTTTGATTATTATTTCTTTTTTGCGCGGCGACCCTCAAGACTGGGCATTTTCTCTTGCGCGAGGAGACCCTGCATTGAGTAGTGTCGATGCGTTTTTCCTGGCGGTCGGATTGCTGTACGATGAGCCTAATTCAGTGGATCAGGCTGAGAAAAATTTGCTGGCTTTGTGCCAGGGTCAGGATGATATAGAAGTATATTGTCAGAAATTTAGGAAATGGTCAGTACTCACTCAGTGGAATGAATCTGCGCTGGCAGCTTTGTTCAGAAAGGGTCTCTCTGAGGCTCTTAAGGATGTCATGGTGGGATTTCCTATGCCTGCTGGTTTGAATGAGTCTTTGTCTTTGGCCATTCAGATCGGTCGACGCTTGCGTGAGCGTAAATCTGTGCACCATTTGGCGGTACTGCCTGAGGTTAAACCTGAGCCTATGCAGTGCGATAGGACTATGACTAGAGTTGAACGGCAGGAATACAGACGTCTGAATGGTCTGTGTTTCTACTGTGGTGATTCCACTCATGCTATTTCTGATTGTCCTAAGCGCACAAAGCGGTCCGCTAGGTCTGCCGTCATTGGTACTGTACAGTCCAAATTCCTTCTGTCCATTACCTTGATATGCTCTTTGTCGTCGTTTTCTGTCATGGCGTTTGTGGATTCGGGCGCTGCCCTGAATCTGATGGATTTGGATTATGCTAAACGTTGTGGGTTTTTCTTGGAGCCTTTGCGGTGTCCTATTCCATTGAGAGGAATTGATGCTACACCTTTGGCCAAGAATAAACCTCAATACTGGGCCCAGCTGACCATGTGCATGGCTCCTGCACATCAGGAAGTTATTCGCTTTCTGGTGTTGCATAATCTGCATGATGTGGTCGTGTTGGGGTTGCCATGGCTACAAACCCATAATCCAGTATTGGATTTGAATTCCATGTCGGTATCCAGCTGAGGTTGTCAGGGGGTACATGGTGATGTTCCATTTTTGTCGATTTCGTCATCCACCCCTTCTGAGGTCCCAGAGTTCTTGTCTGATTATCAGGATGTATTTGAAGAGCCCAAGTCCGATGCTCTACCTCCGCATAGGGATTGTGATTGTGCTATCAATTTGATTCCTGGTAGTAAATTCCCTAAAGGTCGATTATTTAATTTATCCGTGCCCGAACACGCCGCTATGCGCAATTATGTGAAGGAATCCCTGGAGAAGGGACATATTCGCCCATCGTCATCACCACTGGGAGCAGGGTTCTTCTTTGTAGCCAAGAAGGATGGTTCGCTGAGACCGTGTATTGATTACCGCCTTCTTAATAAGATCACTGTTAAATTTCAGTATCCCTTGCCATTGTTATCTGACTTGTTTGCTCGGATTAAGGGGGCTAGTTGGTTCACTAAGATAGATCTTCGTGGTGCGTATAATCTGGTGAGAATCAGGCAAGGAGATGAATGGAAAACTGCATTCAATACGCCCGAGGGTCATTTTGAGTATCTAGTGATGCCGTTCGGACTTGCCAATGCTCCATCTGTGTTTCAGTCTTTTATGCATGACATCTTCCGTGAGTATCTGGATAAATTCCTGATTGTTTACTTGGATGACATTTTGATCTTCTCAGATGATTGGGAGTCTCATGTGAAGCAGGTCAGAATGGTTTTTCAGGTCCTGCGTGCTAACTCTTTGTTTGTGAAGGGATCAAAGTGTCTCTTCGGTGTGCAGAAAGTTTCATTTTTGGGGTTCATCTTTACCCCTTCTACTATCAAGATGGATCCAGTTAAGGTCCAAGCCATCCAGGATTGGATTCAGCCGACATTTCTGAAAAGTCTGCAACAGTTCCTGGGCTTTGCTAATTTTTATCGTCGCTTCATCTGTAATTTTTCTAGCATTGCCAAACCATTGACCGATTTGACCAAGAAGGGTGCTGATTTGGTTAATTGGTCTTCTGCTGCTGTGGAAGCTTTTCAGGAGTTGAAGCGTCGTTTTTGTTCTGCCCCTGTGTTGTGTCAGCCAGATGTTTCTCTTCCGTTCCAGGTCGAGGTTGATGCTTCTGAGATTGGAGCAGGGGCGGTTTTGTCACAGAGAGGTTCTGATTGCTCAGTGATGAAACCATGTGCTTTCTTTTCCAGGAAGTTTTCGCCCGCTGAGCGTAATTATGATGTGGGCAATCAAGAGTTGCTGGCCATGAAGTGGGCATTCGAGGAGTGGCGTCATTGGCTTGAAGGAGCTAAGCATCGCGTGGTGGTATTGACTGATCATAAGAACTTGACTTATCTCGAGTCTGCCAAGCGCTTGAATCCTAGACAGGCCCGTTGGTCGTTATTTTTTGCCCGCTTCGACTTTGTGATTTCGTACCTTCCGGGCTCTAAAAATGTGAAGGCGGATGCTCTGTCTAGGAGTTTTGTGCCCGACTCTCCGGGTTTATCTGAGCCAGCGGGTATCCTCAAGGAAGGAGTCATTGTGTCTGCCATCTCCCCTGATTTGCGGCGGGTGCTGCAAAAATTTCAGGCGAATAAACCTGATCGTTGTCCAGCAGAGAAACTGTTCGTCCCTGATAGGTGGACTAATAAACTTATCTCTGAACTTCATTGTTCGGTGTTGGCTGGTCATCCTGGAATCTTTGGTACCAGAGAGTTAGTGGCTAGATCCTTCTGGTGGCCATCTCTGTCATGGGATGTACGTACTTTTGTGCAGTCCTGTGGGATTTGTGCTAGGGCTAAGCCCTGCTGTTCTCGTGCCAGTGGGTTGCTTTTGCCTTGCCGGTCCCGAAGAGGCCTTGGACACATATTTCGATGGATTTCATTTCTGACCTTCCCGTTTCTCAAAAGATGTCAGTCATTTGGGTGGTCTGTGATCGCTTTTCTAAAATGGTCCATCTGGTGCCCTTGGCTAAATTGCCTTCCTCCTCTGATTTGGTACCTTTGTTCTTTCAGCATGTGGTTCGGTTGCATGGCATTCCTGAGAATATTGTTTCTGACAGAGGTTCCCAGTTTGTTTCAAGGTTTTGGCGAGCCTTTTGTGGTAGGATGGACATTGACCTATCCTTTTCCTCGGCTTTCCATCCTCAGACTAATGGCCAGACCGAACGAACCAATCAGACCTTGGAAACATATCTGAGATGTTTTGTTTCTGCAGACCAGGATGATTGGGTGTCCTTTTTGCCGTTGGCTGAGTTCGCCCTTAATAATCGGGCCAGCTCGGCTACCTTGGTTTCTCCTTTTTTTTGCAATTCTGGGTTCCATCCTCGTTTCTCTTCAGGACAGGTTGAGTCTTCGGACTGTCCTGGTGTGGATTCTGTGGTGGATAGGTTGCAGCAGATCTGGACTCAGGTAGTGGACAATTTGATCTTGTCCCAGGAGAAAGCTCAACTTTTCGCTAATCGCAGACACCGTGTGGGTCCCCGACTTCGTGTTGGGGATCTGGTTTGGTTATCTTCTCGTCATATTCCTATGAAGGTTTCCTCTCCTAAATTTAAACTTCGTTTTATTGGTCCGTATAGGATTTCTGAGGTTCTCAATCCTGTGTCTTTTCGTTTGACCCTCCCAGACTGCTTTTCCATACATAATGTATTCCATAGGTCGTTGTTGCGGAGATACGTGGCACCTATGGTTCCATCTGTTGAGCCTCCTGCCCCGGTTTTGGTGGAGGGGGAATTGGAGTATATTGTGGAGAAGATTTTGGATTCTCGTGTTTCTAGACGGAAACTCCAGTATCTGGTTAAATGGAAGGGTTATGCTCAGGAAGATAATTCCTGGGTTTTTGCCTCTGATGTTCATGCTTCCGATCTTGTTCGTGCCTTTCATGCGGCTCATCCTGGTCGGCCTGGGGGCTCTGGTGAGGGTTCGGTGACCCCTCCTCAAGGGGGGGGGTACTGTTGTGAATTCTGTGGCTGAATTCACTCCTGTGGTCACAAGTGGTACTGCAGCTTCTGAGCTTCCTCCCTCAGGTGTTCTGGTGAGCTCGTTAACTGCTTCATTACTTATCTCCACCTGATGCTGCTATCCTTGCTCCTTGTCAATGTTTCAGTGTTGGATCTGAGCTTCTCCTGATTGTTCCTGTGACCTGCTGCTCTGTATAGCTAAGTGCTTTTTGTTTTTTTTGTTGCTTTTTTTCTGTCCAGCTTGTCTTTTGTTTTGCTGGAAGCTCTGAGACGCAAAGGGTGTACCGCCGTGCCGTTAGTTCGGCACGGTGGGTTTTTTTTGCCCCCTTTGCGTGGTTTTGCTTTAGGGTTTTTTGTAGACTGCAAAGTTCGCTTTACTGTCCTCGCTCTGTCCTAGAATATCGGGCCCCACTTTGCTGAATCTATTTCATCCCTACGTTTTGTCTTTTCATCTTACTCACAGTCATTATATGTGGGGGGCTGCCTTTTCCTTTGGGGAATTTCTCTGGGGCAAGTCAGGCCTATTTTTCTATCTTCAGGCTAGCTAGTTTCTTAGGCTGTGCCGAGTTGCCTAGGTAGTTGTTAGGCGCAATCCACAGCCGCTTTTAGTTGTGTTTAGGATAGGATCAGGTGTGCAGTCTACAGAGTTTCCACGTCTCAGAGCTCGTTCTTGTATTTGTGGGTATTTGTCAGATCACTGTGTGCGCTCTGATCGCTAAGCACACTGTGTTTCTGGATTGCCTTCATAACACCTGTCATTAGCAAACATAACAGTAGGCCGTGCTATCCATCTTCCCATGGATGCGGACCAGATGGCCAGGCCCCTTGGCTGAGAAACAGCCCCACAGCATGATGCTGCCACCACCATGCTTGACTGTAGGGATGGTATTCTTGGGGTCGTATGCAGTGCCATCCAGTCTCCAAACGTCACGTGTGTGGTTGGCACCAAAGATCTCGATCTTGGTCTCATCAGACCAGAGAACCTTGAACCAGTCAGTCTCAGAGTCCTCCAAGTGATCATGAGCAAACTGTAGAAGAGCCTTGACATGACGCTTTGAAAGTAAAGGTACCTTACGGGCTCGTCTGGAACGGAGACCATTGCGGTGGAGTACGTTACTTATGGTATTGACTGAAACCAATGTCCCCACTGCCATGAGATCTTCCCGGAGCTCCTTCCTTGTTGTCCTTGGGTTAGCCTTGACTCTTCGGACAAGCCTGGCCTCGGCACGGGAGGAAACTTTCAAAGGCTGTCCAGGCCGTGGAAGGCTAATAGTAGTTCCATAAGCCTTCCACTTCCGGATGATGCTCCCAACAGTGGAGACAGGTAGGCCCAACTCCTTGAAAAGGGTTTTGTACCCCTTGCCAGCCTTGTGACCCTCCACGATCTTGTCTCTGATGGCCTTGGAATGCTCCTTTGTCTTTCCCATGTTGACCATGTATGAGTGCGGTTCACAAGTTTGGGGAGGGTCTTAAATAGTCAGAAAAGGCTGGAAAAAGAGTTAATTAATCCAAACATGTGAAGCTCATTGTTCTTTGTGCCTGAACTACTTCTTAATACTTTAGGGGAACCAAACAGAATTCTGGTGGGTTGAGGGGTTGAATAATAAATGACCCTCTGAAAAGACTTTTCACAATTTAAAAAAAAAATAAACAAAGAAATAACATTCTTTTTTGCTGCAGTGCATTTCACACTTCCAGGCTGATCTACAGTCCAAATGTCACAATGCCAAGTTAATTCCAAATGTGTAAACCTGCTAAATCTGCAGGGGGTTGAATACTACTTGTAGGCACTGTATATATATATATATATATATATATATATATATATATATATATATATATATATTTTTTTTTTTTGTCTGAAGACAACACATATAAGTGCTGGAGCGCTACTTAGATGTTAAGCAAAGCAGCAGTCATATTAAAGCCTTTGAATCTTGCGACTCTGCCTTAAACGTCTCCTCCATTTCTTCATAAACAACGACATTTTAACAAAAACCCTGGAGGGGTCGAAATATTGTTTTTTGGTCGCAATTTTCACAGCAACATTTTTGTATTATCTTTCACTAATAAAAACATTTACATTACTTCAATGATAAGATGTGCGGTGAAATTTCTCCGGTGTTGGTCTAGGGGTCACGTGCACCATTCCACCAGCACCTCACCACCATGACCGAGTGCACGCCAATCCGTCAATACCAATATTTTGAAAGCATGCGCAAACATTCACATCAGTTGAAGAGAGTGCATTCTGCTCATCTCACGAGCGATGGGAGACATTTTTTTAAGGGCCAATAACCTGGAATGAGCATTTTTATGTTTGTTGGAAACTAATGACTGGTATATTATAGCATGCAGCCAACATAGATGTAAACCAGACACAAATACAGTGGGTAAGGAAAGTATTCAGACCCCTTTAAAGTTTTCACTCTTTGTTTCATTGCAGCCATTTGGCAAATTCAAAAAAAGTTATTTTTTTCTTATTAATGTGCACTCTGTACCCCATCTTGACTGAAAAAAAACAGAAATGTAGAAATTATTGCAAATTTATTAAAAAAGAAAAACTTAAATATCACATGATCGTAAGTATTCAGACCCTTTGCTCAGACACTCATATTTAAGTCACATGCTGTCCATTTCCTTGTGATCCTCCTTGAGATGGTTCTACTCCTTCATTGGAGCCCAGCTGTGTTTAATTAAACTGATAGGACTTGATTTGGAAAGGCACACCTGTCTATATAAGACCTCACAGCTCACAGTGCAAGTCGGACCAAATGAGAATCATGGTCGAAGGAACTGGCCAGGGGCTCAGAGACAGAATTGTGGCAAGGCACAGATCTGGCCAAGGTTACAAAAGAATTTCTGCAGGTTCTTAAGAGCAGTGGCCTCCATAATCCTTAAATGCAAGAGGTTGGGACCACCAGAAGTCTTCCTAGACCTGGCCGTCCAGCCAAGCTGAGCAATCATGGGAGAAGAAACTTGTTGAGAGAGGTAAAGCACCCCAAGATCACAGTGGCTGAGCTCCACAGATGCATTAGGGAAACGGGGAAACATTCCACAAAGTCAGCTATCACTGCAGCCCTCCACCAGTTGGGCCTTTATGGCAGAGTGGCCCGACGGAAGCTTCCCCTTAGTGCAAGACATATGAAAGCCCGCATAGAGTTTGCTAAAAAACACATGAAGGACTCCTAGACTATTAGAAATAAGATTCTCTATTCTGATGAGATGAAGATAGACCTTTTTGGTGATAATTCTAAGCAGTATGTGTGGAGAAAGCCAGGCACTGCTCATTATCTGCCCAATACAATCCTAACAGTGAAACATGGTGGTGGCAGCATCATGTTATGGGGGTGTTTTTCAGCTGCAGGGACAGGACGACTGGTTGCAATTGAAGGAAACATGACTGCGGCCAAATACAGAGATATCCTGGGGATGAAAACCTCTTCCAGATTGATCTGGACCTCAGACTTGGCCAAAGGTTCACCTTCCAACAAGACAATGACCCTAAGCACACAGTTAAAATAACAAAGGAGTGGCTTCAGAACAACGCTGTGACCATTCTTGACTGGCCCAGCCAGAGCCCTGACCTAAACCCAATCAAGCATCTCTGGAGAGATCTGAAAATGGCTGTCCACCAACGTTCACCATCCAACTTGACAGAACTGGAGACGATCTGCAAGGAAGAATGGCAGAGGATCCCCAAATCATGGTGTGAAAAACTTGATGCATCATTCCCAAGAAGACTCATGGCTGTACTAGCTCAAAAGGTGCTTCTACTCAATACTGAGCAAAGGGTCTGAATACTTATGACCATGTGATATTCAGTTTTTCTTTTTTTAATACATTTGTAAAAATTTCCACATTTCTGTTTTTTTTTTTCGGTCAAGATGGGGTGCAGAGTATACATTAATGAGAAAAAAATGAACTTTTTTGAAATTACAAAATGGCTGCAATGAAACAAAGAGTGAAAAATTTAAAGGGGTCTGAATACTTTCCGTATCCACTGTATATTTATATATGGTATATATTTTGTATTTAGACATGTGCTGGTTATAATAAACATTGTTGTATTCTGAGTATTACAGGAAAGCAGAAAATAAGTTATATATAATTATTATCATCACAAAAATGAGGTATGGGAACTTCAGAGAAAACTAGAAAGACGCCTTTAATCCCACTTAACTTGCACTATGCGGAGCAGATTGCTAAGTATATTACAGCAAATAAAGCATGAAACACAGTTGATCCCTGTTCTGAAGATAGCTGTGGATTGTGCACTGCTGCCTCTGAAGAACAGAGGTGGGTAATAGCCCTTTAGTACATTCTTACCATGCTCGACTCATGCATGACCCACAAATCAATAAGGCCACAACAAAGGGGACTATTTTATGATAATCACAAGCTGCCTCGGTAACATTAGATGCTATGCACAAGGCACCGTCCCTGCATCTGTCTTGTATTATGAAGTGGCCCACTTTTCAGATGAACACTGATTAAACAATTTCTTGACAATGAAAAGACAAAGAGCGAAGTCTTTAATGGTGCACAATAACAACAAATAGTGGTGATTTTGGCAGAAAGCGAGCTTTTTATCATTAATGGTGTGATTCATGCACCATTTGCTTTAAAAGTTGCTCCCACAAAGGGCTCTTCAGATATGCAAGAGCGAGGAAGCTTTAGAACTGCTGAAATTATGGACTCAAAGCGCCTCTACAATCTGACCTCTTTTATCTGCCGCATGTAACATTATTCCTGAACAATGATCCTAGATACTTAGTTCGACACAATTCACTCTTTTGTGACAAAAAACACCAAAATAGTTTCTGAAATAATTATACTTTTGTGTTTTTCAGATTTGTATCATTTTTCTTTTTTTGTTCAAGTTGCTTGCATGGTCTGCTGCATATTTTGTGGGGGATGAGCTATCTCAACATGTAAGTACATTTATAATGGAAAAAAGCATAATGAAGCAAATAAATTTGTATAAAACTGTCAATTTAATCCTTGGAATATGTGTGAAAGACTGGGTTGTACTTAGAGTTGAGCGAATATGTTTGGAATCGGTCGCCGAATATGAATTTGCCATATTGGTACCCTAATTCGTGCCGAATTTATGTTTGATGATCGGTTCCGAACATATTCGTTCATTTCTACTCCCACCAATGTTTGGTGAATATTGCAAAAACAATATTCACCGCCAATCATAATCAGAACAGAATTTTGAGAAATTCCCTCAACTCTAGTCGTAATGTCTGCTTATTCCCTAACTGCTACTATAGGACATGGTACCGTATGCAGGGCTAGAACAAGGTTTGTAAATGCTCTTGGGAAAAAAAACTCTGCTCTTTTGTTTTTTTAAAGAAATAAGCTAAATGCAGGGAACTTAACAAAAAGATATCTATTTTTTCTGCCAAACTACTGGAAAAACTTGGATAATGGTCTAAAAGTTTTTCTAATGCTCACATATATCTGTATGTTACAGTATAAAAAAAAAAAAGCAACAAATGATCAAGGGTGCCAAAAACACATTAATTAAAAATTGCATGTTAGCACAGTTTTTGGACCACACTTTAGTCATACTCTTCCTTAAATATTTAACCTCACTTTTAGAGTTTACTCAAACATCAGTTTTTTTCACGTATAAGAAAAATTGTCCTAGTTTCTTCAGGGATTTTGTTCAGTTTCATTAGATTTTCATCCTAGTTTGGTCCAAAATTCATCTATTTTTCTTGGACGAGAAACAAACAAAATAAGTTTCTCTATCCTCCTCTATGTAGCAGTCCATGAAAAACTGACAATACTCGAATAGCATCCAAGTGCTGCCTGGTTTGATCATGGACCCATAGACTTGTATTTCCTATTTTGATCTAACACACAGATCATCATGTCTCTGTGATTTTGTTCAGACCATTCACATCATAAAAAAAAAAAAAAAAAAAAAGTGGCATGTGAACTACCCATTGACTGTTCTAGTTCTAGTTTTGCTTTTTTCGGGTAGAACTCATACCTAGTAAATGAAAAACGGATGTCTAAATGAGCCCTGAGGCGGAGTTCACACATTGCACTTTGCAAGTTGCTTTATTTTGCAGCGGTTTTACCACAATCAAGGCATAAAAACCACACCAAGGGGGCCAGCTGTGAACACAGCCTTAGCACAAAGCAAAAATAGAAAAGAAAAAAAAAAGCATTAAAGGATTCTGCTATTCTGAAAGACTTGTTTCTTGCTCCACCATTGTAGAAAAAAAAAGCAATAAAAAATTTTTGAAATTGGAATACATTTAAAAGGTTTTTTATCAGTACATTGTAGCATTGTAGTCATAGAAAAAAATAAAAAATCCCCTGCAATATCTGAAAAAAAAAAAGAATAGATAAAATGATATAAAAATGTAGCCCCATATATCGCCAAAAAACTATTTAAATATCAAAACGAGTTATTAAAAGTGAATGTATGATTAAAAAAAAAATGCCTCACCAGTAATGAGGTTAAATGGTGCAGTCCTGAAAAGGTTAATCACTGATGATGGATGACTGATCTTTGGGTTCCATGTGGGGTAAAGATGTGTGTATCACAGTGAAATCGGCTTTATCATTAATTAGCTGTGTGGGAGTTTTCTATTTCTAGGGTGTGAAAACAGGACCCAGAATGGGAGTTGAAGGGGATCAGTAAAAGTTTTTTTTTTAATTATTTTTATCCAATCTGAATCCTTATTTTAAATCGACAACTCCTCTAAGGCCACGGTCACGCTTATGAGTATTTGGTCAGTTTTTTATCTCCGAAAAATCAGAGGAAATGTATAATAGAAACACATCATTCACCACTTCTGTATTTGTCACCCACTCCAGGTTTTGGCTAACAAATACTGAGGTAAAATACCTCATGAATGTTCACATGGTCTAAAAACAAAGACTGGGGGAGAGCATAAGTGTGACATGAAGATGGAGTTTGTATCTTGGGCGAGGGACCCAGGATAGTTGCCCCTTTTTTTCTGATACATAATATGCAAGTAAGGCTCCATCTGCTCCGTCCAAATCACTGCCGGTTTTTGAACGCAGGTGACTCCACAGGTGTTCACTGAACCGTGCGGATTCACCTCACTTCTCTGCAAGTTAAATAGACATGCTGTGATCCGGAAAGACGCGCCACATGTCCGTCTCCACAGGGACGCTAGAGGCATCGGTGCACGCATAGAGGGCATGGGATTTCTTGAAATCACATCCACTATGCTGTAACATCTGGCCGATGCGGGGTGGACGCTGCGAAGGTACGCAGTGTCCAACCCGCAGCGTTTACTGACCGTGGGAACATACCCTAATGTGGAAGAAAAGTGCCTTAAAACATTTCATAGTATGTATGAAAATCAGAGGAACGTCAGTGGTTGCAATAATGAAAAAAAGGGGCCATCTGGTAATGTGACTGCTGCACGACTTCATACACATTTACTGACAGTTTCCGCCACTGAACACCCACAATCCCATTCTACCTACAGATTTTTCAGAAAATGCAAGAGTTTCTTAAACACGTGAAGCTTTAACTACAGTCATTATCCATATAAAAACTGACGCTCGGTCCCTTTGGGATAACAGATAATGGAGAACCGCAGCTTTTACATAATTTAATCCAGAAATTTTCCTCTGGGTAAATAACGTAAGAAATCCTGAGATGAACAAGTCCCCGAGGACGGTGCTCATCTGTACCGGAGCTTCTTGTGTGATGTGACCCCAGGTGTTCACAAGCATCTTGCAATGTAGTGAGAGCTCATCTGGTTTTGAGCTTCCTTTGACACAACACAGAACGTGTCCCCTGACCCTGCATCCGGCATGTCTGATAGTCCCATGTACACACTTCTACACTACACGTCTTGTTTGCTTCATTATTGGACTTGTTCTATTTCACATTGGTAAATGTGCTGCTGAGAACTAGAGGACGACAACTGCTGCATTGCATGCACCTTCAATTCAGCTGGTAGAAGTTTTCACCTCTTTTTTGCCAACCTGTTTTTTCTTAAAAAAAAAAACGGATTTACACATAAAATGACCCTATATTTTGTGTCCAATTACACTTATAGAGAAACACAATGGAGAAGAACATGTATGAGTTTAATTGTCCACTACTGGACAACTGCAGAGGAATCACTTTAGGACCCAAATTAAAATAAAAACAGCATACACTCCCCAACATCATTAGAATGGCACCACTGATGCCAGAAAGTGACGTGATTTGGTAGGGTGCTCGTCAGCTTTCATCAAGATTACAACCGGGAAGACTTCTGTTCTGACCATACATTAATGTTGGTGGAGATGAGCAGCCACTCACTAGCTGCAGTCTGCATGTGTCACGAGTCACTTCACGTTCCGGGATCAGCCGCACTACAGAAGGTGAGTACGCACTGTTTGTATTTTAATTAAGGTCCTAAAATTGATTAATCTGAGGTTGTCCAGGAGAGGCTACACCATTTTATTCTGCTGCAACCTCTAAGCATTGATTTGTCTATCCTCCAGTGCAACACACAACTTTATCAGACACTGTAAGGCAGCCGTCACACTAGCAGTATTTGTCAGTATTTTACATCAGTATTTGTAAGCCAAAACCAGGAGTGGAACAAATAGAGGAAAAGTATAATAGAAACATATGTGTTGTGAATTCTGTGGCAGAGCTCCCTCCTGTGGTCACAAGTGGTACTTCTGCTGATTCTCTCTGTGAGCTTCCGTTGGTGGAGGGAAGTGGTACTGCGGATTCTGAGTTTCCTCCCTCAGGTGATGTGGTGAGGTCGTTAGGTGCTGCTCTACTTAACTCCACTTAGTGCTTTGATCCTGGCTTCCTGTCAATGTTCCAGTATTGGACTTGTTTTCCTCCTGGATCGTTCCTGTGGCCTGCTGCTCTGCATAGCTAAGTTTTCCTTTGCTATTTTGTTTGTTTGTTTTTTCTGTCCAGCTTATCTATTTGTTTGCTGGAAGCTCTGGGACGCAGAGGGTGTACCTCCGTGCCGTTAGTTCGGTACGGAAAGTCTTTTTGCCCCCTTTGCGTGGTTTTTAGGGTTTTGTGTTGACCGCAAAGTTACCTTTCCTATCCTCGCTCTGTTCAGAAAGTCGGGCCTCACTTTGCTAAATCTATTTCATCTCTACGTTTGTCTTTTCATCTTAACTCACAGTCATTATATGTGGGGGGCTGCCTTTTCCTTTGGGGTATTTCTCTGAGGCAAGGTAGGCTTATTTTCTATCTTCAGGCTAGCTAGTTTCTCAGGCTGTGCCGAGTTGCATAGGGAGCGTTAGGCGCAATCCACGGCTGCCTTTAGTGTTTGTTGGAGAGGATCAGGGATTGCGGTCAACAGAGTTCCCACGTCTCAGAGCTCGTTCTATGTTGTTGGGTTATTGTCAGATCACTGTATGTGCTCTGACCTCTATGTCCACTGTGGTACTGAATTGCCTAATCATAACACATATGCTCCACTTCTGCAGTTATCACCCACTCCTGGTTTTGGCTTACAAATACTGATGTAAGATACTGACCAAATACTGCTAGTGTGACGGCATCCTAAGGCTGTAAGGACTCTTCGCTGCTAGGACTGGTGGTCATGTGACCATAAGTATGTGATCTGCATACTCCTCGTCACATTGTGACTAGATGGACACGACCTTGATCAATGTGAGTGTATTGAGTGATGACGGAAACAGTCTAGTCGGAATGATGCAGAGAGCATGCATATCACATACTTGTGGTTACATGATCACCACTTCCAGCGTCAGCATGTAGTGAGTAAGATGCGAGGATTCACAAATCTGCAGTCACAAAGAGTGACTGCACACTTGTAGATTATAGACTGGACAACTCATTTAAAGTTGTCTATTTTCGTTAACTTAATGCACTCAGGATCCTGGGAAATCTTGATCAGAACAACAATTTGTACTGTAATGGCAGCCACGTCATTTTGCCACTGCACAGAAATGTGCAACCAGGGACTACTCCTTGCAGGTGAGAAAAAAAGGAAAATAGTACAATCATTAGAAACCATAAGAGATCAGGAGGCATAGATAATGTGATATAATTGTAATCTGGTAGTATTGCCTCTAGAGGCCATTTTGTTTCAGCAGCAGTTATACATGACTTCTTATACCTCTGAGTGTATCCGACCTCGGAGAACTGATTAGTTAAACGTCAGTAATTTCTATGAAAACTTGCATGGGGATTTTCACTTTCTTTGCAGTAAATGGACATTTGCTGTGTTGAGTTGAATATACAGATGAATCAATACAGCAATGGGCAGGGGCGCAGCAGCCTGATACACCGTGTGCCTTCTCTGTAACCTTTACTGCTTAGCAGCAGAGATCAGCAGCTAATTCATGCTGCTTAATCAATTGTAGTTACATTTACATGTGTGATGCCGATATTAAGCTTAACACAACCTTGGAATTATTTTTGATGGAGAAAAAAAAAGAAAACAGAAGGGTGTCAAATTTAAAATAACAATAAAAATCTAATGGAAGTGGGCGGCTTGGCTTTTAATCTTGGCATCAAACTTTCCAGCAGAATATATGCCATGCAGATGGCACACAGGCTTATTACACAGGGAGCGTCTTTCAACACAATTGACAAAATTCAGATTAAATTCAGGGAAAAAAGGAAAGAATATGTTGTTTAAGGACTAAATGAGAGCTACGTATACATGAAATCCTCTGTGTTTCCAGAATGAAGCCAGATGGAAAACATATTAGGACAAAAACATTGAAAAAAAAATTCACTGAAACAAGATATGGAACAGGATAAATGTAGATTTAGTAGGGGTTATTTATATGTTAATATGCAATGACCTTGAGGCACAAAAGGCCATATAATGATTCGGGGAGAAATGATGCAGCTGTGAACATTTTGTATACAAAACTGAATCTCTCATCTTTCTATCTGCAGAAAATTACTATGCAGTGACATGGAGCTGAGGCCTGATGAGTGGAGATCTATGATACACATAATACTGTAATCATTTTTTTTTATTACTGGAAAGGTCAACAAATTTGCACCAAGAGTGGAGCAGTCTATTTATGGAGCAAAGAATTAGTGGTGTTAGGATAAAACTATTTAATGGAAAGAGATGAGAGAAGATTATTGGTCTATAAGAAAACAGCCAGGGAAACAAAGGCTGAAGTGGAAACAGAAGTGGGTTCACCAGAAGCTACAAGGGAAAATGTAAATCTCAAGTATTTCTGCAGAAGATGGCAATAATAACTAAAATGTAAGTGTAAGGACCAGCAAATCAATGTATGAACTGATGAGACAACTCCACGCTACAAGAACGTAACCCATTGCAACTACGTAGATTTCTAGTCCAATCATCCACACAGAACCATGCAACAGATTTGAGAGCCACCTTTATATTTGTAAGGGGTATATCCCTTTGTGACCCCAGCAAGCTTGGTACAAACCCCTACAAGGTTGTAAACTACTACAAACGATCCAAGAATCACGCACCGTGTAGGAGACAGCGCTACAGTTAAGCGCTGTCCCCTGCATCTGGTGCTGAAGCCGCCATTCATTTCTTCTCGCCAGCAGCGTTCGCTGGAGAGAAGATATGAAAAATCTTTTTTTTGTTTTTTTTTGGTGTTTAAAAAAAGATCCCTGTCCCCAACCCCCTCCCACCCCCTGTGCGCCCACCCCCTCCCCCCGCTGTTAATAAAATACTTACCCGGCTCCCTCGCTGCTTCCTCTCTTCGTCGCAGCTTCTCCTGTATGAGCGGTCACGTTGTGTCACCCATTACAGTGATGAATATGCGGCTCCACCCCTATGGGTGACCGCTCATACCATGTGACCGCTCATACAGGAGAAGCTGCTGCGAGGAGAGGAAGCAGCAAGGGAGCCGGGAAAGTATTTTATTAACAGCGGGGGGGGGGGAGCACAGGGGCTGGGAGGGGGTTGGGGACAGGGATCTTTTTTTAAACACCAAAAAAAAACAAAAAAAAAAGATTTTTCATATCTTCTCTCCAGCGAACGCTGCTGGAGAGAAGAAATGAATGGCGGCTTCAGCACCACGCTGGGGGGACAGCGCTTACTGTAGCGCTGTCTCCTGCACAGCACACGGACTGCACACAAACAGCATCTGTGTGCTGTACGTGTTTTACACGGACCCATTGACTTTAATGGGTCCGTGTAATACGTGCGCTCCCACGAACACTGATATGTCTCCGTGTTTTTTAAATGGACACACGGTCCGTGAAAACACGCTGACATGTGCAGAGACACATTGATTTTAATGTGTCTATGTGAGTCAGTGTCTCCGGTACGTGAGTAAACTGTCACCTCACGTACCGGAGCCACTGACGTGTGAAACCGGCCTTAAAGTTTGTTACATGATCAGATACTTTCCATTTAAAATGTCCCCAACCTTAGTAGGAGGTACTGCAGAGCCAGCTTTTCCATCCCTCTCGGACTGCTAAATTACATATATTTTTCTCTGTGAGCATAGTCTGGCTTATAAGTCTGTGTACGCCAGTTGGTGGTTTCCACATACAAAAAGTGAAGATTATCCCTTTTACTCACAGTGGTCATCCCTCATACCAACGTAAAATTACACAATGAGACAAATATATTTGATGTATCAATTAAGCCCTTAGCAACCTATGATGAGGAGTACTGTGAACAAAATTAGTCAGGTATGGAAAAATGCTGCAAAACAAAAATGCCAGAAAAAAATAAAGTTTTTTTTCATTTATTGTTATCAATAATTAGAAAAAGTAGAGAAATATAAATTAAAACCATATTTGGTGCGACCCCTTTACCTTCAAGACATCATAAATTGTGGACTTGCACACAATTTTTAAGGACCTTGGCAGGGAGGTTGTTCCAAACGAGCAAACCACTTTGCATCCTTGAATGTATTTTTCCAAAAAATTACATTAACAGATAAGTCATTCTCAGCAAATTTAATGCCCGCTATTATGCTTTTTATCAACCACAGAGAATAATAAACATAAAATATTAAAAGTACTCATCTTATCGCTCACCTCTCCAGCCCTTCACTATCACTGTTACCCAACCGATCCTCACTGTGTCTTCTGATCACCCGTATGAGCACTGAAGACCCAGGAGGTTTCTGCACAAGCACACATAAGCTTGTGACAACATGATATGCACCTTCACCTTGTGCATTCACAAAATGATTCTGGACTTCTCATGGTAGTCTAGGACTTTAGAGCTCATGATTTTGAGATTAGGGCTCTGTGGTTGACTTACATTACACCTTGTCCTTTGGTAAATAAACTTCTTTCTGTTATAGCCAAATATTTCAAATTTGAACTCATCAGTCCAAAGCAGTTGCTACCATTTTTCTGCTCTCCAGTTACTCTGTTTTCATATTATATTGAGATGTCTGCCTTGTGCTCTTGTCGAAGGCATGACTTTTTGACCATAATTCTTCCATGACGGCCACTTTTGACCAGAGTTTTTCAAACAGTAGATAGGTGTTGCTGGGTGCCACTGGTTGCTGCAAGTTTTGAGGTGATAACACTGTTGGACATCTGCTGATTTTGAAATGAGTAAGGCATGATGTGTCTCATCTGCTGCACCACTGGCCGTCCACGGTATCTAAGCAGATTTTAAAACCCCAGTATGCTTTAAAATCTTTGTCTGCAAGAGACCTTACTGATGCAGTATAACTACCTTGTGTCTTGTTGCTTTACTCAGTCATGCCATGGAGAATTAACTGACATGAAATGGTCTTCCACCCCTTTACCTTTGTAGGTAGAGTTTGGCAATTCCTCAACAAATTTTAAGCCTCCTACCAATTCTGTTTCAGTGGATAACTTTATTTCAAACGACATATGGAAATGTTGTGCCCCTGCAATTTTAGAACCATCATAGTTTGTCAGAGAGAGGTAATGCACTCCTCTAGCTCCACCAAAACATGCACCTATGGTGGTGTGATATCGTCATTGTCTTACATATTTTCAGAATCTGCAGTTAGAGGAAAACTAACTATTTTTTAGTTGCCTTTCACACGTTGCCAGCCTCTTATAACAGCTTAAGGTTTGCTTTCTGAGTTCAGGCTACAGAATGTCTTAAACAGCTTTTTATGGCTGTAGGGTAACAGGAAGATTTTGATGCCCATAGTTGCCTTTCTATATCTGCAGATTACTTTTGCTTGCAGTTTCAATGATTCTGCAATTAAATACCATTTTACAGTGAATTGTCTCTAATGTCTATAATATTTTACTTGAAGAAATTCTTTTGGATACTGTATACAACTATAATATTGTTGTAAAATGATAATATCCCTTATTTTTTGCAGCAGTACACTCTTGGGCTAACATACTGGATATTGTGCAGAATTCAATGCATAGTAAGAGTCACAAAGACAGGATATGGATGGAAGAGGACATTACTCATTTTTCAGGCATCATGGTCGTTGTGGCATCATTATAGATCCAGCACTCCCCCTGAGAAACATCTACGGCATCTCTTCCACCCAACCAGCACACTACTTTACACTGATGAGGGACAAGAATCTGGAAATAGCAGTATGGAACGGGCATCTCTTTCTTTTGGAGAAATGTCTGGTTTGGCTGGTATAAGACAGATCTCCTTTTTTCCTGGAGGGGAGCTTATTTTGATTTCTTTTTTCTATCAAGGATAGGTCAAAAATAGGTCTACAAACCAGTTATGTCTCTTCAAGAAGAGCCAGTGCAGCCAACCCCACTTCCCAGAACCATAGCTGACAAAGTGGCTGTTGTAGTCTACCTCCAGTAAGTAGGGACCAAAGTTGCTAAACTTAAACCACTGGTTCTGGAATGAAAGTGGCATATGTGTTGTGGGTGTGTGTATAATGTGGCTTATGAGGTTAAATTCATTGGCTATGCACAAATAAATTATGTAATTGTTAAGAGAATTAGGAACAATATCTCCAATTTAGGAAGTCTATATAACCTAATCTATCATTCTAGAAGTTCCAGCTGTAAGTATCGCTCTGAACAATGATAAATAGGCATAAAAAACATGCTTCTAAAACTTTCAATTGCAAACTCCACGACGCTCCTATCTGTCCTTTCTGCATATTAACTTTGAATTGAAATTTTAATCAAATAGAGAAGAAGGGTCTTTTGCATGTAAATAGCAGAGAGTAGTGTATAATTCGATGAAGAAGACGGCAGACTTCACTTTGTCTCTCCTTTAAACATCCAACTGCCTAATTAAATACTGTTTTCTTTACCTATTATTCCAGCCAGCATGAGCACATATTGTTTTTACTAAGTGATTGTCTGTTTCAATTAGGCGATTGTCTGTTCCTTCACTCATAGCTCCCTTTCCACCTCCTGTTTTTTTTAACTAACTCTTTGGCATTGTTGTGTTGTATGGAGTAATAATAACTTCTCATTAACTCTTTTGTTATTTTATGAGATTTTCTTTTATGTCTCAGCAATACAGTAACCATATATAATAAAAGCAAAAATGTGATATTCCTGAAAATGCAGAAAACACCTGTGCATTTAACAAATGAAATCTATTACTACCCATATCAATAAAACATGCTTCAATCAGCCCTGTTGTGAAGTGAGGACTATCCATGTGCAGTAAGGACAAGACCTTAGCGTTAACAGAGAAGGTGCACCCAAGTCTTGTGAAGTTTCAATTTCAACCTCTCTGTAAAAATCCAACTTCTCCACCCCAGACATGGCTGTAATGTGTAACATGGCAGATATGTAACTTGAACAACTTCTTTTACATTGCACGTCTCCCAAGACAAGCTGACTTCTTGTGAACCATAATATAAGTTGTCAGATGGGAAAACTTTAAAGTCTATGCCAGTTGTATCTTTGAGTTTGATGGAACCAGGGCCGGTTTCAGACAAATTGGAGCCCTAGGCAAAATTCAAAGTGGGGCCCCCATGTCCATATAAAACATGTACAGTTGTTGCCAAAAGTATTGACACCCCTACAATTCTGTTGGATAATACTCAGTTTCTTCCTGAAAATGATTGCAAACACAAATTCTTTGTTACCATCTTCATTTAATTTGTCTTAAATGAAAAAACACAAAAAAAAATTTCCTAAAGCCAATTGGATATAATTCCACACCAAACATAAAAAGGGGGTGGCCAAGATTATTGGCACTGTTCAAAAAATCATGTGATGCTTCTCTAATTTGTGTAATTAACAGCACCTGTAACATACATGTGGCACCTAAAAGGTGTTGGCAATAACTAAATCACACATGCAGCCAGTTGACATGGATTAAAGTTGACTCAACCTCTGTCCTGGGTTCTTGTGTGTACCACATTAAGCATGGAGAAAAGAAAGAAGACCAAAGAACTGTCTGAGGACTTGAGAAACCAAATTGTGAGGAAGCATGAGCAATCTCAAGGCTACAAGTCCATCTCCAAAGACCTGAATGTTCCTGTGTCTACCATGCACATTGTCATCAAGAAGTTTAAAGCCCATGGCACTGTGGCTAACCTCCCTAGATGTGGACGGAAAAGAAAAATTGACAAGAGATTTCAACGCAAGATTGTGCGGATGTTGGATAAACAACCTCGACTAACATTCAAACAAGTTCAAGCTGCCCTGCAGTCTGAGGTTACAACATTGTCAACCCGTACTGTTATGATCTGGTGGTTTAGGATCAACATGGAACGAGCTCTGAAGGAAGTGGTATCTGTACTGACCGCAGTCCCTAAGCTCAACACAACACTAGAAGTAGCCGTGGGATGCTCCTAACACTCCCTAGGCACCTCATCACAGCCAGAGAACTAACTACCCTGTTATGACCTGGTGGTTAAAAGCACCCGGAATAACCTGATAGTTAAACCTCATACAGGACGAGCTCTGGGATGTGGGAGCTCTGCTGACCGCAAGCCCTAATCCTATCACACACACTAAAAATAGCCGTGGAGCGCTCCTGACCAGACCTAGGCGCCTCGTCACAGCCTAAGAACTATCTAGCCCTAGAGATAGAAAATAAAGCCTACCTTGCCTCAGAGAAACTCCCCAAAGGTAAAGGAAGCCTCCACATATATTGACTGTGAGTAAAGATGAAAGTCACAAACGCAGAGATGAAACAGGTTTCAGCAAAGGGAGGCCAGACTTACTAAATAGACAGAGGATAGGAAAGGTAACTTTGCGATCAGCACAAAAACCTACAAAAGACCACGCAGTGTGTGCAAAAAAAGACCTCTGCACCGACTCACAGTGCGGAGGGACCACTCTGCATCCCAGAGCTTCCAGCTAGCAAGACAAAATCATGAAAACCAGCTGGACAAGAAAACAGTGAACAAATAATGACTATCAGGAACTTAGCTTCTGCAGGAGAAGGCAGGTCACCAGAGAGATCCAGGAGCGAACTGAACAAATGCAAAAACATTGACAGCTGGCATGGAGTAACGATCTGAGAGGAGTTAAATAGAGCAGCCAACCAAAGGACAACCCACGTCACCTGTGTAAGGAACCTCAGAAGCAGCAGCTTCACTCATAGCCACCAGAGGGAGCCCATAGACAGAACTCGCCGAAGTACCACTCACGACCACAGGAGGGAGTTCGACAACAGAATTCACAACACTACCCCTAAAGATAGAAACAGGAAAACTATCTTGCCTCAGAGAAAATCCCCAAAGGATAGATAGCCCCCCACAAGTAATGACTGTGAGTGGAGAGGGAAAAGACATACACAGAATGAAACCAGGATGAGCACAGGAGGCCAGTCCAGCTAGATAGATAGGACAGGATGGAACAAAGTAGAGATGAGACAAAAGTAGAGCTTTTTGGGCAAAGGCATCAACATAGAGTTTACAGGAGAAAAAAAAGAGGCATTCAAAGAAAAGATATACTAAAATAAATAGATGATTACATAAAAATATATGCATACATCAGTACCCGCGCTAGTATAGCTGCCTATGAATCAGGACTTCCGTACCAACAGAGATAAATAAAGTAATAAAATAATAAAAGCGATCAGCTCAAGTTCCACCAATGTGTACTTAAGGGTTAAATGCCAGATGCTGCTGACCGACATACATATGGTAACCAAATAGTTCTTACCCCTGTCTGAAGTCCGCAGAAAGGGTAATGGAGATTTGCAAGTGATGTCCTTGATTAGTAAGAGGATCCGCCGGATACTTCTTCGCTGCATGGGCCAGGTACAGATCGTTGTTCCCAGCTAAACGCTGCAGCGGCGTCTCTGCGACAGATGAATGAGTTCCCCCAGTGCGGACGGTGCGAACGGCGCCTGCGCAGGACCTGTGTGCCGTAGTGAGCAACGTGACCGCACACGTGGGGATGCAGTACGGATGGCAATAAGGACCAAAAGAATGAACAACGCGTTTCGGAGACTTCTGTCTCCTTCCTCAGGTATGGTCCCTACCTCCACATATCGATCCTTATATATGACCACCATCCATTATGCTAATCACTGGAAACCAAAAAGTTCAATACCGCAATTTAGTCCATTGGGAATGATAGTGTCTAGAGTGAAAATCCATTTAGTTTCTGTTCTTGACATGGATTTTATATAATTTCCTCCCCTCCAATGTGGATGTATTTTTTCAATTCCTGCAATTTTCATATTTTGTATCTTTCCCTCATGTTGCTCAATAAAATGTTTAGAAAGTGGATGACCCATGAATTTATTATTGATGTTTCACATGTGTACATTTATTCTAGTTCGTAGGGGTCTTTTGGTACGTCCCACATAAATTTTATTGCAAGGGCATGTGATGGTATAAATAACCCCAGTAGAAGAGCACGTTATGAATTCTTCAATCTTAAGTTCAGTATTACCAATCAACAGTTGCTTATGTGTTTGAGTTTTTTTACACATATTACACTTCTTACATGGGAAAAATCCTTTCAAAGCACTCTGTAAGAGAATGGTTTGTATGGGGACGGATCTATTTTGTACTGTAGGGGCAATATACGTGCCCAAATTCCGGCTCTTTCTATAAACAAAGTGGGGTGCCTCCGTTACACTGTCCCCCAAAACCTTGTCTTTTTTCAATAGGTGCCAGTGCCTCTTCACTATTGCCCGCAAAATATTTGAATTTGCATTGAATTGCGTGATAATTGGAATACAATCCAAATTGGTGTTTATATACCCCAGTCAGTTTTGCAATTAGTAGATACAATTGTCCAATCCTGCAGTCCAGACACAACTGCATTACCCTCAACAACCACCGGAGGGAACCCAAAAGCTGAATTCAGAACAGAAAGCACTGGAGACTTCTAAGGTGGCCAGCAATGAGTCCAGACCTGAATCCCATAGAACACCTGTGGAGAGATCTAAAAATGGCAGTTTGGAGAAGGCACCCTTCAAATATCAGGGACCTGGAGCAGTTTGCCAAAGAAAAATGGTCTAAAATTCCAGCACAGCATTGTAAGAAACTCATTGATGGTTACCGGAAGCGGTTGGTCGTAGTTATTTTGGCTAAAGGTTGTGCAACCAAGTATTAGGCTGAGGGTGCCAATACTTTTGTCTGGCCCATTTTTGGAGTTTTGTGTGAAATAATCAATGTTTTGCTTTTTGCTTCATTCTCTTTTGTGTTTTTTCATTTAAGACAAATTAAATGAAGATAATAATACCAAATAATTTGTGGTTGCAATCATTTTCAGGAAGAAACTGAGTATTATCTGACAGAATTGCAGGGGTGTCAATACTTTTGGCCACAACTGTACATGTTACACCGATATCGGTGTCACCAATGTTTTCAATCAGTGAGCCATCCATGTGCCATCTGTGTTTTTCCGATATGGATAATGGAAAAGAAATTACAAAGCTTCTCATATACTTTCCATGTTAAACACGAACGGCACATGTATGGCACACGGATGGCATGTTTACACGGACTCATAGACTTGTATTGGCCCTTGTCATCTGTGCTGCTGGGAAAACATGAACATGAGTGCAGCACCGTAGGTCAAATAGGGCACACGTGGCATCTGTGAAAAACATGATAGGTCGTGTGAAGGGGCCGTACAGTCACATAATAGAAAACAGCAGAATTGCCATCTTTTTCTACATCCTACCTCACAAACAGCAGAATAAAAAACGATTAAAAAAAAGTCCTACATGTCCCCCAACCTACTCTGCTAAATCCCCTCTGGCTCGTGTGGCTGATGGTTCGGGGTCCCTGATGGTTATTATTCACTTTGCAGCTATAAAATAAGGTGCAGCCACAAGACCCCTGCAGCCCAATGGGAAGACTGGCAGAGATCCCCGAGCCACCAGACCCCTGCATCCTAGTACTGAGACCCCCAAAGCCACAAGAACCCGGCAGCCCAGTGCTGAGACTTGCGGAGACCCCCGGAGCCACAAGACCCCTGCAGCCCAGTGATAAGACTAGCGGAGACCCACAAAGCATCAGTACTGGAGCCGCATGGGATTTATAATTTCATGCTAATTATTTTTACATTCTCAGAAAACCCCTGTAGTAACAGTGTACACCCACCATTTTTGCTGCGGATTGATCTACAGTGTTGACAGGAAATATTCCGCGCTTATTCAGCCTTTTCACTTGCATTTTTGTGTCCATTCATTTGAATAGGGAAAGAAGCGCTGAAAGACGACAGCAACAGATTTATAAAAAATAAAGTGTCTTCTGGCCACTGTCCATGTCTGGCAGAACTCACCGGGAGCAGTAAAAGAAAGTGTGAACAGGCCCTAATATAAGACACGGGCATTGGACATACTATAGTTTTCGGATTATAAATTGCACTTTTTTTACCCAAAAGTTTGTGGGAAAATGGGGGTGCGTCTTATAATGCAGATATACCTTACCAGCCACGGTGGAGCAGGGTCCAAGGTATCTGCAGGCTGCAGGCTGGGATGAAGGGGTGATCGCATGTGCAGTAACTGGAATTGTTGTCTCTGCCCCTACATTATGCTGCTCTCAGATTACATAGTGAAAACTTGCTAAAAGATTGTCTTTAACTGGGGTGGAATCACCATCATATGTTTATCAAATAAAAATAAACCTGTGTACTTTGTATTAATTTTTAATAACCATCTCTTTGCAAGAAGACTTTAAACACATAGGGGTAGATTTATCAATAGATACATAATGTGCTGGGGTCTCCCTCCCCCATATAGCTGTAAGGAGTTGGACATGCCTCCCACATTTCCCTCTTGAAACAACAGGTTTATTGTTATAAAATGTTATGTGATGCAATGTGAACTGAGATGTATAGTGTGATTTGTGATAAAGGTATTGGTATAATGATAGTGAGCGCAGTTTGACTCTAGGGAGAGTTAAAGTTAATGGTTGGGACTAGCGCAGAGTGGAAAAGGCCGAGTTGCAGGGAAAGTGACAATTTCCTGTCAGATAGATAATGGAGTGCATAGCAAGTGGAGCTAAAGGTCCAACATAAACAGTGCGGCATTCTGGGGTGACCCTAAGTGATGAAAAGACTGAAGAAAAGGGATAGCGAGATCTGGAGCAGAAGTGACTAAGAGACAGAGTGACCTTCCTGAGACAAGTCCTAGAAGAGGACGCCTGGCCACAAGGCCCAGAGTTTAAAACTCTTGAATGTAATGGGCCTAAACAGGACTGAGTACGTGTGAGTGAGTAAAGTGTCCCAGGCAGGAGTTCCAGAAAGTCAGTGTAGGGAGGAGAGTCAAGCTAACGGTCTCTTGCGTGTCTGGGCCGGAATTGTAGGGGCTGTCACCATTGTTTCAGGGGGAAGAGATTTCTAACCGAAGCAGTTCAGGACACCTGACTGATGGGGACGGGTCCGACATAAATAGCTGTCTGAGTGGGAAGATGGGACTCTTGATGGGAAACGAGCATGCGAGCAGTGAGACGGTTGACTTCCTCCCGACGAACCGACGCCAGCTAGCTGTGCCTGTATTTCTGGCTAGCAAGACTGCTGACACATTCTACCCTCAGTCTGGAGAGACTTCCACACTGGGTAGTGACCAGGATAGAGTGCATACATTTGCTCCGCTCACCTCCGCGGAGGCACCGCTTAGTCCCATCCTTGCGGTGCCTGCTAAGGACCGGCCCGTTCCTGTATCCGCGGGACTGTGTGCTTCCACTGCGGTATTGACTACTGAACTTTCTGCTTCTTCCACTTTGCTACCTACCATCATCTCTACCCCACTGTGTGCCCGGATCAGGAGACCACGTGCCTAAGGACCCGGAGGATTCGCCAGCACAAGGAAACAGTGAATCATCCTATTACAGCACTGGATCGGAGACATCTCGTGCCGCCTGCGGCGCCACCGAGGGATCTTCCAGCCACCATCCTCCACCACGCAGAGACTGATAAGTTAACCTGTTATTATCTTCTGCATTTCACTTTTCCCATCTGCAAGTTCACACTCTTTACCCCCGGCTTGTACTATTACTGTTTAGTATAAAGAACATGTTAACTCTTGCTCTGCCTCCTGCTTGTCACTGCATCCTACGCACCTGCTAACATACTACATCAGCATTGCAGGCTATACTGGCACCCTAAAGGGAAAAGAGGATGCAGGACCACCGGACAAGTAAACGCCTCTTGCTAAGCAGGACGGCTGGGTTTAAGCTGGGTTGTGGTGAAGTAGTGAGCGACAGTGGCCATAGAGAACAACAAAAGAAGGAAGGAAACGGTGTGGAAAGTGCTTCGAGTTGTAACGGAAATGTTCATAAGATTGTGTGCCCGCTATCTCTTGTTTACATTACTACCAAGCTCTTATTCAGTAAAAAGTTTATTTTTGAATGGTGGTCTCCCTCATTACACTGTGAAACATCTTGTCCTGGCAAACCAGCAACATTGGTTATATGTGGCATCATGGGCATTGTGCCCTTACAGCACAAGTCCACACCCAGCCAGGACCCCCACTTTCATGTAACGTGCCAGGGCGTAAGAGACAAGTACCTCACCCACGGTTACCGTTACAAAGCAAGCTGCAAAATGTCTCACCTCTCTAAAACCTTTACAATTTTTTCCAACACAATCATCTGTACCAGAAAGCACAGTGAGGTAGCTTCATAAATACGGCATAAAACTCAAAAACTGGTGTAAATGCACTAATAACTATTTACTTCTATAATTTGTTTATATAGTTCCATTAATTCCAAAGTGCTTTATAGACATCATCACTGTCTCCATTGGGCCTCCAGACTTACCATCAGTTTGTCTTAGATCGCTGTATTCACTTATATATTGTCCTTATTACTATATATTATGTGAATGTTAAACCTGGGGAACAGGACACAGGGTCCTAATGAATCAATAATAGTCTAAGTCAATGGCGTTTTAAACACAGTTACCAGATATTCATGACATTATTGCTGGTTGCATGCAGTAGAAATGAAATGGGTATGTGTAAAATACAGAGAAAGTATATGGCTATTATAACTGAATTTCTTTCTTTCCATTGCCAAAATGTGTTGCCTTCGAAAAACAGAGCACCCATGATTACCTTATAAATAATTTTACATACCGCATACTGTGTTTTTCCTCCCGATCTGAGCTATAAGCGAGTAACCAGCCAGAAAAAAAGTCTCATATCTATAAATCCACCGCTGACTCTACATACAGAATACTGGACTCTACTTTAATCCTTCCATACAATAAGCAAACAGAGTTATTAAATATGATTTTAATATTCGGCACAGAGCCGGGCATTGCTGTGACCTGTGCTGTTCTGTGTAATTTTACCTGGGATTGGAGCTGTTGTAAAGATGAGAATTATTGCACCACAGCTTTACAATCACCAGCCCTGACATGAAAGCTCGTTGAATTATAGGAGAATATTTTTAACGGATTACCTTCATCTGCAAAAAAACCCTATTCACTTCAGTTATGCTCTTTGTTTGTGGTTTACATTCTCTGACTAAAGGGATGGGAACAATAAACGCTGGAGAAGACAGAAGCGTGACGGCTCTGAGGGGTTAACAGATGATACATTCTCGAGCCGTGTTTTTTATGGAGAGCGTTATGTGGAGATTCCCATTAGATGGCTTCCGATTCGAAAATTATTTAATTAGAAAACAGGTCTTGCAAAATGATTAGAGGCGCAGGGCATTCAGTCTGGCACTGGGGCTGTTCACAGGAGGGGCTGATCACAGGAGGGGCTGATCACAGGAGGGGCTGATGAGAGCCAGCAAGTCTGTGCACAGCTACCGCTAGCTGCCTTTATAAGAGACAGCCACGGGCTGAGCACGCCTTCCCTCTAACATTACCAACGAGTCCTAATAAAATTACTTAATCACTGAAAGTCTCACGGAGGCTTCTTAAAGGAAGCACCTGGTAATAGTGGATGAGCAGAAGACGGACTGCTGCTTTGTGTTTAGAAGCAAGACAGCAGGTCAAGAATAAATACATCATTCAGACATCCTATCCAGACACATCGCTGCCTCCATATGGCAGGAGCTTTGAGATTCCCTGCAGCAGCTTCTTTGTTGGCATCGCATATGTTGTAAATAGTTAAGGGTAAGATATAAAAGGATGAACAGAACAAAGATAGAACGGTTACGGAGAAAGGTGAGTTATACGACGAGAGAACAATCCACTAGCCAAAATCATTACTAGCCGAGGGACAACCCGGTATAAAGGTAATAGCTTGATCCCACGGAAAGGGCAAGAGACATCTAGAGCGGAGAATTCACAATGGGGTTAAGTCTGGCAGCAGATACATTACTGGAGACGCAGGGAACCAATATGCTCTACACTCCTTCTATCATGTGCTAGGATTAAGAGGTAAAAAAATCCATAGCCAAGATAAAAGAGAATACACTGCTTTCAGCAAAATAGACTTAATTGATAACATTAAGGTGGATCATGATAGAGATGCGACTCTCATTTATTTCTATTATTCAGACCTCAGTCCAACAATTCCTTTGAAATATCATGTAGAAAAAAACCCCGGACAATCTTCTTTGCTTAGGTTGAGGGTACAGATATATATTTTGGACATTGCATATATACATCCTGAATATACTCTGTCAAATTGAAAAAAGTGACACAATGTGGGAGATTTACTTAAGAAACTAACAGAGGCCACATCCTTTAGCTCACGACTATCTGTAGGTCAGTGTAACAGCACTCACCGGGCATAGCACATAGGAGCGAGCCAGATAAGGTGGAGGAGAAGCCATCAATGGATGTAGCATTGTGGTGCTATGGCTGCCTTCGCCTTCATGGTTACACCATTCCCTTTACCATCAAGGTTCCTCCAACACCTACAAGATTGTTCCAGCACCATCTTCCACAGCAGTGGATAGCCGTATCTCAGCTGTCTACTTCCAACTGCATACTCCTCTACTCTTAGTGTGAGTGCACACATGGCTCCCCCTATCCTGCTTTCCCCCACATTCCCCTTCAGTAGCAGGTTTATAGTGAGAGGAATGCAGGTTATAACAATGGACATTTTACATAATTATGGCTAAATGATTATTCAAACTCTACTCACTTTCTTATCACGAGCTAAGCGGAGCGCTGTGTCTAAATTTACCTGCTGGGTTGCGTACATGACTGGCGTGTATTGTGCACCTGTCCTCTTTATTAGTACAGGTGCATGACATCTGTGGATGGCACATATACATCCTACAGGTATCTGAAGACACAAAAGAGAATAGTAAAACCAAAAACAATCAGTTTGAAAAAATGTTGCAGTAATCCGCAAGTGCTAGTAAAAGATGTAAAAAACAGGGTATTTGGTTGATACGTTTTTTGCAAAAAATGTATACTAAGCTGCTCTACCAATCTCCACGGTATACCCTTATCAGAGCAGTCCTAACTAATGTATGCAATCCCTATCTGATGTATTTAAAAACCTGATCATCTGTATATAACCTGGGTGAACAGGGTTCAGAGAGGAAAAATCCATGTGTGCATACAGGGTAGAACAGCTTTTGTGCAGATAGCCCAAGAGGAGTGGTGGAACTCCCCAGTCTTGTAGACACAAGAGAACAATTATGGTGGTGTGTGAACATGATCATACAGACTTGTTCACTGTGCAAGTAGCCCATGTGTTCCTGTTTCCAGCAGGTATCTACAGGTTATCCTACAGGTATCTGTAGAGGCCACGTTACTGGCGTCACTCACCTCCAGTACAGAAGTGAGCGAAGCTGTAATAATGCTTCAAACATAAATCTGACTTTATTGTAAATTCTGCAACATCTGGAAAGGATTATTCCGGCTCCTATGACTTCTGTATCTGGAAGTGACCAGCGCTGGTGATGTCACATCTACACATTCCTGCTGGTACGCTTACACCATCAGTGTGCATTGTACATCTGTCCTATTCTCTGCATAATGAATTGGACATGTGCACGATACCCACTGATCCAGCACACTTCCCAGCAGGCATCTGTAGACATGATCTGACGTTGCAAGATGGAAGCGAGCAGAGTTGGAATAACCCTTTACTGCACAGTGACAGAAATACAATGTTCATCGTTGGAACTATCCCAGTGTAAGGAGCAGTGGCGTATCTAGGGGGGAAGCCGGGGCATGTGCCCCAGGCGCAGCCCGCAGGGGGGCGCAGTTGGGCCACCTAAAGCGCAGTGTCTCCCCCGGCATCTGCTTTCTGCTGCCCCCGGACTGGGAGTCAGCTGTTCTCTGTGCTATCTGTCAAGCTGACAGCCGGCACAGAGAAGCTGCAGCGCCCACTCCCAGTGTTCAATTGTACTGCATCTGAGATGCGAGTACAATTGAAGCTCTGACTGCCGGGCCAGAGCGACACCAGCAGCGTGATCAGGTCATTTGATCACGCTGCTGACGTCACTCGCCCACGCTGCAGAGCAGAGTCAGAGACGCAGATCGGTGGTAAGTGCTCCAGTGGAGCTGAAAGTGCAGGGGGAGAGTTAATGTGACTGGGAATGGGGGGATTTAATGTGAGTGGGGATGGGGGATTTATTGTGGGGGGAGATTTAATGTAAGTGGGGATGGGGGACTTATTATTGGATGGGGAGATTTAATGTGAGTGGAGATGGGGGGATTTATTGTGTGGGGAGAATTGGAGTGGAGATGGGGGACTGAATGTGTGTGGGGGGAGATTTGTCATAGGGATGGGGGTGTTTAATGTGTGGGGGATATTTGGAGTGGGGATGGGGGATTTAATGTGTGGAGGGGGAACTAATGTATGGGGTGATATTTGGAGTGGAGATGGGGTTATTTATTGTTTGTGAGGAGATTTGTAGTGGGGATTTAATGTGTGGGGGAGATTTGAGGACACAAAATGAAGAGCAAAGGGGGAGATGGGGGCCTGTATGAGGAAACAGCACAGGGGAATGGGGGCATGCATGAGGAAAAAGTACCGGGGAATTGGGGACATGTATGAGGAAACAGTACAGGGGAATGGGGGCATGTATGAGGAAACACTATCGGGGAATGGGGGACATATATGATAAAACAGTATGGGGGCATGGGTGCAGACAGTATGGGGAGCAAACAGGGAATGGATGCAGACACAGTATGAGTAGAGATGTGAAAAACATATGTGGACAAGGTACGAGGAGTGCGGGTGTTGGGATGTGTGCATGCATAGCATGAGGGGACAGTATACCAAGGAGGGGGAGTGTGATGAGAGGGTACAGTATAAATACTGTATAGGGGGAACGTTGTATGCAGTCACGTCCGCATGCAGCGTTTTGACATGCCCGCCAACCACACGGGAACACAACTTTTTGCCGCATGCGGATGCATCCGCATACAACGCATGTCCCTGCGTACCCAATGTTAAAGATAGGTACGCAGGATGCATGCGGAAGTAGGAGGAGCTTAAGGGAGGATGTACACAGCCATACGCAGACCAGCCAAACACAAGTGTGAAACCAGCCTTAGACTGCGGGCAGGGACATAGCATTAGAAGCACCACTCCAGCGCTGAAAAAATTGCTGGAGTGGTGCTCTAAGTCTGGATAAGAACATTTATTTCTTGAAGTCAGTAAATTCTACAAAATATAATGAGAAAAAAAATATAAGATTTGTAGGAAACATGAAAAGAGTTTTATCGGGGTATAGGTGGTCTAGTAGAGTACTTAGACACATATTATAAAGGTCAACTCTATGTGTTGTGTTTCTACTGCACATATGCATATTAGGGCTTAACTCCTTCACAATCTTTGATGTAAAAAAAGTTGTGTCCCTGCCTTTGTTGCAGGCTCGAACGCCTAGCTGCATCTGTCCCTGCACAAGATGGCTAATTTAATCAGCCATCATGTGCCTTTAATATCTCTGCAGAGCCAAGCCTGTGGCTGTGAACCTGTTAAATCCCGCCGTCAATCTCTGTTCGTGGGATTTAACATGTGCCGGGTGTGCGTCATTCCAAGTGCCCATCAGCGTGCCCATGATGTTATGACAGGGGGCTGATCGGTTGTCGTGACAGACGGAGATCTACTGAAGACCCCCATTCCTGTCATTATGATACTTCTGTGAAAACTGATGCATTGCTATGTATAGCACATGCAATTGTCTCAGCTTCAACTTACAAATACAGCAAAAAGTTTTTAAAAATATGAAAAAAATATAAAAACATTAAAGTTAAAATCATCCCTTTTTTGCCTCATTAAAAATAAAACAATTAAAAAAATAAAAATAAGTACTGTATATACTCAAGTATAAGCCGACCCGAGTATAAGCTGACCTCCCTAATTTTGCCACAAAAAACTGGAAAAACTTAATGACTCGAGTACAAGCTTAGGGTGGAAAATGCAGCAGCTACCGGTAACTGTTAAAAATAAAAATAGATACCAATAAAAGAAAAAAATAATTGAGACATCAGTAGGTTAAGTGTTTTTGAATATCCATATTGAATCAGGAGCCCCATATAATGCTCCATACAGTTCATGATGGGCCCCATAAGATGCTCCATATTAAAATATGCCCCATATAATGCTGCACAAATGCTGATTATGGCCCCATAAGATGCTCCATACAGTCATTTGCCTCAAGCTGTTGCTGCGATAAAAAAAAAAAAAACACACATTCACCTTTCGTCGCTCAGGCCCCCGGCACTTTCTATATTCACCTGCTTCGCGTTGCACCGCCGCCGACCGCCGCTGCACTGACTGCTCAGGCAGAGGGCGGCACGCACTAATCGTGTCACCGCACCCTCTGACCTGAGCGTCAGTGCAGAGGATGCAGAAGATGCAGCGGCGGCCGGCGATGGTGGAATGAGGAGCAGGTGAATATAGCGCACTGCTTATACTCACCTGCTCCTGGCGCGGTCACTGCTTCCCCGGCGCCGGCAGCTTCTTCCTGTACTGAGCGGTCAAATGGTACCTCTCATTACAGTAATGAATATGTGGCTCCACCCCTATGGAAGTGGCGTGGGGTCCATATTCATTACTGTATTGAGCAGTACCATGTGACTGCTCAGTACAGGAAGAAGCTGCAGGCACCGGGGAACCAGGGACACCGCGCCAGGAGCAGGTGAGTATGCTTAGACCGCTGCCACTCCATCTCCCCTGCTGACCTCTGGGTATGACTCGAGTATAAGCCGAGAGGGGCAATTTCAGCCTAAAAAAATGGGCTGAAATTCTCGGCTTATACTCGAGTATATACGGTATATTTGATATCACTGTGTTCGTAAAAGTCCGATCTATCAAAATACAACATAAATTAATCAGATTAGTAAACAAGTGTAATGAGAAAAAAAGATCAAAATGCCAGAATAACTTTTTGGTCACATTGCAATAAAATACAATAAGAGGAGATCAAATATTTTATCTAACCCAAAATGATATCAGTAAAAACGTCTGTTTAGGGCACAAAAAATAAGCCACAGCATTATATCTCAGAAAAAGGAGACACATTTTTTATTTTTTTTTATTTTACAAATTTCATTTTTCAAATTCAAATGTACAACTCGTCCTGCAAAAAACAAGCCCTAATATGGCTAATCGGATGAAAACTTTAAAAAGGTATGGCTTATGGAAGAACAAAAAGGAAAAAAAAAGGAAAATTGCAATGCCATGAAGTGGTTAAAGTTATACAAGGTTAGTTTTGTGAAATCTCATATCATCAGTGCATTATAAGTCCGTATAAAAGTGCTGGCTCCAATTCAAACAGCTCTAACGTCACAAAGTTACATGCAATCTCAGTCAACAGTCTGCAACGGATTGCATTGCTAGCACGCTCCACAAACCTTTATCTGGCAGATGGAAGTATAAATGCTATTACCAGCGAGAATGGAGCATATGACACACAATTAGGATGTAGCCTTTAAACCAGCTGAATGCACATTCCAAATAATTAATATAAAAAGAGTTGTATTGTCAGATGAGGAAGATAGGAAGAAAGATCTGTTCTGGGAAGCGAAGTCTTCCCGGAGAAGGAAAAATGTGCAGGGCTTTCACTTGTGTCTATGTGCATGGTTCTGCAGAAATTCAATACTTTTGTCTTTGGCTTTTCCTGTGGATAGTTTGGGTTCATATGGTCTACTTTGGGATTCTGCCAGACTGCCTTACTGAAATGAAGGATTATTAAGTTAGACTTTAAAGGCAGTCTGACATTTCTATGATAAAGGCAGTTTTACATAGAGGCTTGTGCACTGTGTATGACCTAAAAGATCTAAGTCGTTCACTGCTCGCCCCTCCTAGGAGACAGCAAGAAATACCTCAATGTCTTGTATGCTAATGCTGAACGCAGGCTGTGGGGAGCAACTCATGCTGACTCTGGCAGGGCGTTTGCTGTTGGAGAAATAGTCCTACTCCACAGCCAACATACAGCTTTGTATTTATCTATAAAATGGCTATGTAAAAAAACTGGTAAGTTTACGTGTATCCTAAGGTTTGCACAAACACTAGTAGGCAAAAGTTTGGAGTGACAAAGATGTCTGTATTTTGCCCCTTTTTAATAATTCACATCTTTCATTTTTATGAAAGTGCCAGAGATTATAGTCCGGTCATTGAGAAAATGTCAGAACTTTACTGACTATCACTTTAGAAAAATCAACTTACAGAAAGAGGTTCATGAAAAACTCAACCAACAACTTGTGTATCACTTCCTGGAGATGTAACTTATTGACTTATGGTGAGGCTCATCTAACAGCAAGGAGTGGTGTAATATGGGGCCTCTTATTGATCAATTGGACAGTGGCCTAATGACAATCAGTCAGTCTACCTCTGATAACCATCTAGCTATCTGGCAGCCGCTAATAAATTCAAGACCTCAATTCATCATTGCTGTATCTCCAGTAATAGGCAATGTTTCACCGTCAGTAATCCCTGCACTTTGGAGGCAGCGGATAACCCGCTCTACCCAAAGTGCCGCCCCCTGTTGTACGCGCGGTGATTCCAGATGTGTTCATTGAACACATGCGAAATCATCGCATCGTATTCATAGACTGTGTTATTTATCTTGCGGACTTCTCCGCAAGATAGACATGCTGTGGTCTGGAAAGACGCGCCACATGTCCAGTTACGCAGGCCTGCCGAAAGCGGCCCTGAACGCATAGTGGAGATGGGATTTCACAAAATCCCTTCCACTATACTGTACCATCTGGACGCTGTGGATTGGACACTGCGGATGTATGCAGCGTCCAATCCGCAGCAAATACTGAAGGAATCCGGACAGTGGAAACATACCCTAATGGAGTAATGTGCTCCTTTTTCAGTTGCTTTTGTATTTGTGCATTATACTCTGCACATTTTGCACACTTTTTAAGTCTTCTTTCTTTTTAAAGTATTTTTCATATTTTTCCTCATCAACTTTGCTTATCTAGATGTAGTACACCAGTTATCAATGGATTATCATGACAGAGAAGAGCCAGAAGATCGTAGCATCTGATTTCTCCTGCTCCTGCACTTATTAGAAGCACTTTATGTTCATATTAAATGGTTCAGGTTTCTTTTGGCCATGTAGGGGTTAATCTACTCAGTTGAGAGTGCCAGGAAGCTTTCCTGCATTAATGCTCAGCTGTTCACTGTTAGCCATTAACCTTTCATACTAATTGGGCCCTGGCAAGCACTCATTGTCAGAGGATAGCCTATGTTGCATGGTTGGAGATGGAAGATTCTGGTTTTTTGTGAAGGTGATTGGTGGATTTATCTGAGACTGTTGCAAGGTATTGGGTGTGTGCAGGGCCGGCGTTTGGCACAGGCAGACCAGGCAGACGCCTGGGGCCCCCACCTAGAAAGGGGGCCCCCTACCTCTGCAGCCCCTGTATGAAGTGCCCAGAGGGTGTACAGCAGTGGCGTCTCTCCCAAACCCCCCTTGAGACCCCCTCAGTGCTGTGATTTACTCATGTGCACCCAGAGCTCTGTGCTGTTTGCTGTAGGATCAGGTTTCACAGTCACATACAGCAGCCATTGGCTCTGACCACAGTCACTGCTTGTAATCTGAAAGTGTGACCTGCTGTCACTACAGTCTGGATGACACAAGCCAGGAATATTGTCTGCTGAATCAGGGTATTTATTATATAGAAATAAATGAATTCCCATGTGAAATAATAAGGGTAAACCAGACACATATAGTACAGGTGTGCATAGGAATCAGCGTTTTGGGTGCATTTTTTTTTTTTGCAGCCAAAGCCTACTCTCTTGGCAGTAAAAACACTGCTTTCAAAACACCCATTTTTTAGGGTATGTGCAGAGGATCCAGAAATGGCAGCACCTTGGATGCAGCGAACATGTGCTGCGTCCAAAGTGCTGCCATCTTTTGAACACAGGTGATTCCGCGTGTGTTCATTGATCTGTGCGGAATCACCGCGTCCTATACATTGCACGAGTGAGATTTCTATTGTGGAGACTCGTGTCTACGCCAGATAAATTGGCATGCTGCAGCCTGGACAGACACGCCACTTGTCCGTCTCCGCAGGTGAGGTGCGGGTATCAGTGCACGCATAGTAGAGATGAAATTTCTTGAAATCCCCTCCACTATACTGTAACATCTGGCAGCTGCGGGTTGGACGCTGCACAAGTACACAGCAGCCGACCCGCAGCGTTTACTGATTGCGGGCACACACGCTTTTGCTGTTTTTTTTTTTTTTTTTACAGTATGCATTTTGTCTACAGTACATGTTTAATAAAGTTAGTGTTATTCACAAAAAACTCAGCAAAAAACAACATTGCAACATTTGCAGCATGTTTTAAACTTTTTCATTGCTTTCTACGGGTGAAAAAAATTGCTGAAAGTGACACGCTGCAGATTTAAAAAAGGCTGCAGTTGTGAAATTCAGTCAGGTGAAATAAAAGGGTGTGCAGGAGATTTCTGAAAATCTCAGTTTTTGCTTTTGCTGAAAAAGCTGCAAAACTTCTGCATATGAACATGGCAAAAAGCTGCGTTATAAAGTGCCAGCAAAACATAGGAGATTTCCGAAATCTCCTGCATGCGCTTGTTTTTTTCCTGATTGGATTTCAGAACTGTAGCACTTTTTAAATCCCCTCAGCTTTACCTGCGGTTCTTGTGCAGTTTTCAACAGCGTTTTTACACCTGCGGATTCCTATTATGGAGCAGGTGTAAAACGCTGCGGAATCCGCTCAAAGAATTGACATGCTGCAGAAAATACAACGCAGCGTTTCCGCGCGGTATTTTCCGCAGCATGTGTACTGTGGATTTTGTTTTCTAGACGTTTACATGGTATTGTAAACGCATGGAAAACTGCTGCAGATCCGCAGCAAAATCCGCAACGTGTTCACATAGCCTGAGAAGCACGTCACCACTTCTGTAGTTCTCACCCTCCTGGTTTTGGCTTACATATGCTGATGTGAAATACTGACCAAACACTCAACGTGTGAACGTGGCCTTAAACATACTGTAGACAAAACAAACATCCTCACTCCAAAAAAAAGCTGAAAAAAGTGTGAAGAACACCACAAAACAAGCTGAAAAACAGGTGTTTTGAACGCAACATTTTTACTGCTAATAGAAAAGGTTTTGGCTACTAAAAAAAATGCTGCATGTGAACATTGTCTTAGTCTGAAACGCTAAGTCTATCTGTTGTGTTACATAGGACTGCAGGTGACATCTACTGCATTATCTGTTCTCAGAGAGTTAGCACTGTTTTATCTGAAGAGTTAAAAAAAAATTAAGAGGGGTTTGGGGACAACTCTTTGTCTTGGGCCCCCAATCTTTTCTGACCCTAGCAACGCCCCTGCGTACAGCTAATAGTGGCAGACCCGTTGGCCGATATAAGGCCCCTAAATATGGGGGCCACAGTGCAATGTTATCATTTGGGGCCCCCACTTAAATTATTGCCTGGGGCCCCACTTTGTCTAAAACCGGCCCTGGGTGTGTGCTAATCCCCTTCTTCTCCTACTTTATTTTTTCCCCATCCTGAACTTCCCAGTGTTTACCTCTGCTGTTTGTGTCAGTATATTTGTATGATTAGCATTTTCCTTTATCCCTATTCGTATTACCTTGTTAGTCTGGTTGGTGTATTACAATACGTTACTACTCCCCTCTTCCCTGGGTGGGGGAGGGGTACAACTCAGCACTGCTTCAGGAGCTAAGACAATGTACATGGTTCCGGCGGTTTCACCAAAGAAGTAATCTGGGGAACCAATAACCAATAAGAAGTAATCTGGGGAACAGGGCAATCAAGGGCACCACTAGCATTAGGGACAGGGAAGGAGTCCCCCAGTCCTGGGATACCCGACCACAGAGTCGTGACACCAGTGTTTCCCAAACTGCAGTCCTCACGGCTCCCAACACATCATGTTTTCAGGATTTCCTTAGTATTGCAGAGCTGATATAACCCCTGGCAGTTTCTGATACCTTTATAGTAATTCCATCTCTTAATACTGCAATACTAAGGAAATCCTGAAAGCATGACCTGTTGTGGGCCGTGAGCTCTGGAGATTCACGAAATGCGACTTCTACCAAATGTCATTTTTGTGGCGTATTTCATTCCAGTCCCCCCCCCCAGCCCCGATTAAGGTTTCTGAAGTAAGTATAAATTTGACAGGATTTGTAAAAAGTCATAAAAATTGAAAAGCAACAAAAATAAAAGCATTTTTTATTTTGCACCAAATCCATGAACCGTGTGTGCCAATTTCAAAAATTATGCACACAAATGTCAACAGATCTAAAAGACATACTAAGAGGGATTTTAGATTGTAAGCCCCAATGGGGATAGTGTCAATAATGTTTGTAAAGTGCTGCAGAATTAATGGTGCTATATAGGTGAGTAAAATAAATACCGTATATACTCGAGTATAAGCCGAGATTTTCAGCCCAAATTTTTGGGCTGAAAGTGCCCCTCTCGGCTTTTACTTGAGTCACGGTGGGTGGCAGGGTCGGCGGGTGAGGGGAAGAGGGCGCTGAGGCATACTCACCTAGTCCCGGCGCTCCTGACGCTGCCCCTGCCTGTCACACTGTCTCCGGGTGCCGCAGCTCTTCCCCTGTTCAGTGGTCACGTGGGACCGCTTATTAGAGAAATTAATATGGACTCCACTCCCATAGGGGTGGAGCCACATAATTATTCCTCTGAGCGGTGCCAGTGACCGCTTACAGGAAGAGCTGCGGGACCCGGAGACAGTGTGACAGGCAGGGGCAGCGTCAGGAGCGGCGGGACTAGGTGAGTATTTTATATTCACCTGTCCGCGTTCCACCCGCCGGGCGCCGCTCTGTCTTCGCGTCCTCTTGCACTGACTGTGCAGGTCAGAGGGCGCGATGACGCATATAGTGTGCACGCCGCCCTCTGCCTGATCAGTCAGTGCGGAGAGACGCCGGGACGGGACGCTGAGGAGCTGCAAGCAAGAGAGGTGAGTATGGCATTTTTTTTATTATTGCAGCAGCAGCAATGGCACAGCTTTATACGGAGCATCTATGGGGCAAAAATGAACGGTGCAGAGCACTATATGGCACAGCTATGGGGCAAAAATGAACGGTGCAGAGCACTATATGGCACAGCTATGGGGCAAGAATGAACGGTGCAGAGCACTATATGGCACAGCTATGGGGCAATAATGAACGGTGCAGAGCACTATATGGCACAGCTATGGGGCAAAAATGAACGGTGCAGAGCACTATATGGCACAGCTATGGGGCAATAATGAATGGTGCAGAGCACTATATGGCACAGCTATGGGGCAATAATGAACGGTGCAGATCATTATATGGCACATCTATGGGGCAATAATGAACGGTGCAGAGCACTATATGGCACAGCTATGGGGCAAAAATGAACGGTGCAGTGCACTACATGGCACAGCTATGGGGAAAAAATGAACGGTGCAGAGCACTATATGGCACAGCTATGGGACAATAATGAACGGTGCAGAGCACTATATGGCACAGCTATGGGGCAAAAATGAATGGTGCAGAGCACTATATGGCACAGTAATGGGGCAATAATGAATGGTGCAGAGCACTATATGGCACAGTAATGGGGCAATAATGAATGGTGCAGAGCACTATATGGCACAGCTATGGGACAATAATAAACGGTGCAGAGCACTATATGGCACAGCTATGGGGCATTAATGAACGGTGCAGAGCACTATATGGCACAGCTATGGGGCAAGAATGAACGGTGCAGAGCTCTATATGGCACAGCTATGGGGCAAGAATGGACGGTGCAGAACACTATATGGCACAGCTATGGGGCAAGAATGAATGGTGCAGAGCACTACATGGCACAGTTATGGGGCAATAATCAATGGTGCAGAGCACTATATGGCACAGCTATGGGGCAATAATGAACGGTGCAGAGCACTATATGGCACAGCTATGGGGCAATAATGAATGGTGCAGAGCACTATATGGCACAGCTATGGGGCAAGAATGAATGGTGCAGAGCACTATATGGCACAGCTTTCTATGGTACATCTATGGGGCAATAATGAACGGTGCAGATCACTATATGGCACAGCTATGGGGCAATAATGAACTGTGCAGAGCAGTATATGGCACAGCTATGGGGCAATAATGAACGGTGCAGAGCACTATATGGCACACCTTTCTATTGTACATCTATGGGGCAATAATGAACGGTGCAGAGCACTATATGGCACAGCTATGGGGCCATAATGAACGGTATGGAGCATCTATTTTTATTTTTGAAACTCACCGGTAGCTGATGCATTTTCCACCCTAGGCTTATACTCGAGTCAATAAGTTTTCCCAGTTTTTTGTGGCAAAATTAGGGGGGTCGGCTTATACTCGGGTCAGCTTATACTCGAGTATATACGGTAAATAAATGAAAGATAAAAAAAGAAAAACGAGTTCAATAAATCGCTAATAATTAATCGAGCTCTTAGTGCTTATTTTTGGTTTTGTGCCCTATATTCAGTGGGTCTCACTCAGCCAGCCTCTTGAAAGTGGAAGAAACCTGGGTTTATAGAGGAGCCTTTAAGAGATAACTTCGATATAAGTTAATATTGACCCTATAACTAATGAGCCTTGCCAAATAACCTAGTTATTCAGCCGACTTATAGTCTTTATCAAAAGGGAAAATACTTCCATCTGCAGACAGTTTCATTTTTTTGCAGCATGGAGTAACATATAATTGGCTGGGTGATAGGTCTTTGCCAGAGGTCCCATAGACGTCTTCACAGTTCACTGACTTGGCTAACCTATATTCTAAGCTGCTTGATTAGAGTATTAACCCCAAAACAGTTGTCTACAGGTTTTTTTTCCTTTTGAAGTAGATTTAGATTTGGGTCAATATCCCAAATCATGTGAAAAGGTTCATTATAAGCTCAATAACACATGATAGTTTGGCTACCTTCAATAGATGGTACTAGAGAGCAAGCTTTCATTTTTTAGGAAGAGCTTGTTTGCATATCGGTTTACCAATAAAGCACTGCCCGTTTCTGCTCTAGGAGAAATTTTACCTCATAGACATATAATGGGCAAAAAAAACACATCTTCCCAGCTTCTAATAACAATAGTTGCATTGGTCACCCTTCCCAGTCTCTGCCACTGTTATGTTATAAGTACTGCAGCCAACAACTGAGCGCAGCGCCTCTGCCCAAATCGCTGCACTCGCTGACTGGTTGCAGCACTGTTTATGTGATGTTAATGCTGCAGACAATAGCAGCCACCAAAAGCAGTTACAGAGATTAAGAGTAGGACCTGTGGAATAAAATACAGTTTGTATGTTTGTTTGTTTTTAAAAATTGCAGCTGGGTAATAGCAGTTTTGTGAAATGGGAAAATCTTTAACATTATTATTGCCACTCAACACTTTACATTGCAAAAAAGTAAAATGATTACATGACATACAGGAAATTCTGCCCTTATTTTCCTGTTATAGTGTCTTCAACGCCATACTGGAGATTCATACAGCACTTACTGTGCAGTAGTCTGTTGTATCCAATAAAGAGTTTCCTATTCTGTTTCAATTTTGCACGTAATTTCAAATTTGCTTTGACCATGAAATTCCTGAATCCACAGGAGTTCAGAAAGTACACATCTGTGAGCCACTGTACAGTTCTACGTAAACGCAAGGTTATGCCAATTAATTAGATACAGATGGCTTATTGGCAGAGGTCACAAGTTCCAAGGATTGTATTCTAAACGATCGTGTATATAATTTCAGCATCAATAACTAGAAACGTATGTTTTCTTCTTGTCTATATAAAATAAACCTCACAATACATTGCATAAATATAACTTATTTTATTTATTTACGGCTTCAAATTTCTTTCCAATTACTATGGGGAAAATGCACAAGTTGTCATTCTGGAGGCAGTATTGGTTGTAAAATGTATATATCACTCTCTCTAACGCTGGTCACAAAAAATATTGATTTAATGCAAGATTTCTCTTTTATTTATTCTCTTTGCATTTTGTTAACTTATACAAATAAACTTTTGGGTGTAACCACCTTTTGCCTTCAAAACAGCATCAATTCTTCTCAGGTACACTTACACAAAGTTATAGGTTTTGAAGGAATAAAGTCAGGGGTACAGTCAGTAACCAATTATACCAAACAGGTGATATGATCTTTTTCATATGTAGGTTACAGAGGGGTTAGACATATTATTGATGCATCCTGTGCTGCTGCACAGGTGCCCAAGAGGTAAGGGGGCCCGTTTCCACTTCAAAAGAAGATGTACTTGTACACTATGATGAGTTATTGAGTTAGAAAGGGCCCATATATTGTTCTTGCACAGGGGCCCTTCACAGTCTGTGCTCGCCAGTGGGTTTGCAACAGCAAAACTCAACTACAAATGTGTCCTTCACCATGGCAAGAGTGTACACAGCAACAAGACACAAGACATTTACATTGCATCAGCAAGGTCTCTCCCAGGAGGAAAACTGGGATTTTGTCACAAAAATGTCTTAATATACGAATATCACTTGGTGACAGCAGCATGTGGCTGTATAAAACCGCTGCACGGCCAGCTCTACCCTCACCTACTGTATCCTCACCCATCCCTTGCAGATTGTGAGCCCTCGCGGGCAGGGTCCTCTCTCCTCCTGTACCAGTTGTGACTTGTATTTTTCAAGATTATTGTACTTGTTTTATTATGTATACCCCTCCTCACATGTAAAGCGCCATGGAATAAATGGCGCTATAATAATAAATAATAATAATAATAATAATATAACTTTAGGGTACCGTCACACAGTGACATTTTGATCGCTACGACGGTACGATCCATGACGCTCCAGCGTCGTAGACTGCTGTCACACTTTGCAATGTACGACACTGGAGCGATAATTTCATGACGTATGTGCGATGTAGAAGCCATTGGTTACTATGCGCACATCGTATACGATATATGTTACATGTTACACCATGCGATCATGCCGCCACAGCGGGACACTAGACGACGAAAGAAAGTTTCAAACGATCTGCTACGACGTACGATTCTCAGCGGGGTCCCTGATCGCAAGAGCGTGTCAGACACTGCGATATCGTAACTATATCGCTCGAACGTCACGGATCGTGCCGTCGTAGCGATCAAAATTGCACTGTGTGACAATACCCTTAAGGTCGCTGGGACTAGATGTTCCTCTCCCAGTTACCTGTGTTAATTGCTGTGAGCTGGTTCCCTTTGGGACTTCATAGTCGAAGCAGCTAGTGCCAAGCACGTCCATAGAAGCACTATTTAGAGTTTTCGGGTAACCATGGACCAAGCCACTTTAAAAGTTTCAAGATGTGCTGCTCAAGCTCTTTTGTAAAAGAACAAAAGGGCAATCTTGACAACCAAAGAATCAGTAATCAGCCAAGGAATCTTAGTGCAGCAGATGAAAGACATGTTTATATTCCTTTGAAATTGGAAAAGTCCAGTAATGCCATTGACTCAGAATTGGCAGCAACCAGTGAGACCCAGTTTCACCCATCTACTTTTTGGTGAAGTCTGGCAAAAAATAGTCTTTACAGAGGAATTATGGCCAAAAAGCTATATCTTTGATATGGAACCAAGGCTAAGCAGCTAATCTGTGCATGAAAACAGGAACTAGGATGCAGAAAAATGTCAATACCAGAAGGCAGTTTGTTTGCTCAAGGACTGAAAAGCACTACAATAATCAGTGCCTGCAGACAACAGTGAAGCATGGTGAAGGGTCCTTGTAAGTTTGGGGCTGCATTTAAGCAAATAGAGTTGGGGATTTAATCAGGACTAGTGTCTCAATGCTGAGAATTACAGGCAGATACTTATGGATCATGCTTTATCATCAGAGAGGTATCTGATTGACTAAAAATGTATTCTGCAGCAGACCAACAACCTCAAACATACAGCCAATGTCATTAAGAACTATCTTCAGCCAAAAGATCCTAAAAAAGTGGAAGTGATGATATGACAACACAGGGCCCTGATCGCAACATCATGGAGCCAGTTTTGGACTTCGTGAAGAGACAGAATGATTTATGCAAATCTACATCCACAGGGGAAATCTGTAGATAAACAAAAAAGAAACAGGAGCAATCCTTTAAGGTACTAGGTCCAGAAAGGAGACTCCATACACAAACATGAGGTGGTTTAACCCCTTAGCGACCGCCGATACGCCTTTTAACGGCGGCCGCTAAGGGTACTTAAACCACAGCGCCGTTAATTAACGGCGCTGTGGAAAAAGTCCATAGCGCCCCCCAGAGGCCGATTTTCTCCGGGGTCTCGGCTGCCGAGGGTAGCCGAGACCCCAGAGAACATGATTCGGGGGTTTTTTAACCCACCCCGCATTTGCGATCGCCGGTAATTAACCGTTTACCGGCGATCGCAAAAAAAAAAAAAAAGCGATCTCTTTAATTTCTCTGTCCTCCGATGTGATCGCACATCGGAGGACAGAGAAAAGGGGTCCCAGGTGGCCCCCCAATACTCACCTAGCTCCCCCGATGCTCCTCGTGTCTCCCGGTGGGCGCCGCCATCTTCAAAATGGCGGGCGCATGCGCAGCGCGCCCGCCGGCCGGCACCGGGAGAATCTTTGGGGTCTCGGCTGCCAGGGGTAGCCGAGACCCCAAAGAGCACGATCGGGGTCGGTATTACCGACCCCTGTTTTGCGATCGCCGGTAATTAACTGTTTACCGGCGACCGCAAAAAAAAAAAAAAAAAGTAAAGTGTAATTCTCTGTCCTCTGATGTGATCGCACATCAGAGGACAGAGAAATAGGGGGATTCGGGGACCCTAGCATACTCACCTAGGTCCCTGGATCCTCTTGCTGCTTCTCCTGGCCGCCGGCAGCAGAACATGGCGGACGCGTGCCCAGTGCGCCCGCCATCTGTCTCCATCTGCCGGCCGGCAGGAGAACAGCAGTTGGGGCTAAAATTAGGGTTAGGGGTAGGGGTAGGGTTAGGGGTAGGGGTAGGGTTAGGGGTAGGGTTAGGGTTAGGGTTAGGAGTAGGGTTAGGGGTAGGGTTAGGGGTAGGGTTAGGGGTAGGGTTAGGGGTAGGGTTAGGAGTAGGGTTAGGGTTAGGGGTAGGGTTAGGGGTAGGGTTAGGGTTAGGGCTAGGGTTGGGGCTAAATTTAGGGTTAGGGTTGGGGCTAAATTTAGGGTTAGGGTTGGGGCTAAACTTAGGGTTAGGCTTCTTTCACACTTACGTCGGTACGGGGCCGTCGCAATGCGTCGGCCCGACATACCGACGCACGTTGTGAAAATTGTGCACAACGTGGGCAGCAGCTGTAGTTTTTCAACACATCCGCTGCCCAATCTATGTCCTGGGGAGGAGGGGGCGGAGTTACGGCCACGCATGCGCGGTCGGAAATGGCGGATGCGACGTACAAAAAACGTTTCATTGAACGTTTTTTTGTGCCGACGCTCCGCCAAAACACAACTGATCCAGTGCACGACGGACGCGACGTGTGGCCATCCGTCACGATCCGTCGGCAATACAAGTCTATGGGCAAAAAACGCATCCTGCGGGCACATTTGCAGGATCCGTTTCTTGTCCAAAACGACGGATTGCGACGGAATGCCAAACGACGCAAGTGTGAAAGTAGCCTTAGGGCTAGGGTTGGGGCTAAAGTTAGGGCTAGGGTTGGGGCTAAAGTTAGGGTTAGAGCTGGGATTAGGGTTAGGGTTTGGATTAGGGTTGGTATTAGGGTTAGGGTTGGCATTAGGGTTACGCTTGGGATTAGGGTTAGGTTTGGGATTAGGGTTAAGGTTAGGGTTGTGATTAGGGGTGTATTGGGATTAGGGTTAGGTTTGAGGTTAGGGTTGAGATTAGGATTAGGGGTGTGTTGGATTTAGGGTTTTGATTAGGGTTATGGTTAGGGTTGACATTAGGGTTGTTTTGGGGTAAGGGTTGTGATTATGGTTAGGGTTAGTGATTAGGATTATGGATCAGGTTGGGGTTAGGGGTGTGTTGGGGTTAGGGTTGGAGCTAGAATTGGGGGGTTTCCACTGTTTAGGTACATCAGGGGGTCTCCAAACACGACAGCCAATTTTGCGCTCAAAAAGTCAAATGGTGCTCCCTCCCTTCTGAGCTCTGCCGTGCGCCCAAACAGTGGGTTACCCCCACATATGGGGCATCAGCGTACTCGGGATAAATTGGACAACAACTTCTGGGGTCCAATTTCTCTTGTTACCCTTGTGAAAATAAAAACTTGGGGGCTACAATATCTTTTTTGTGGAAAAAAAAATGGGGTCACTTGTGGGGGGTTACTACAGTTTAGGTACATCAGGGGCTCTGCAATCGCAACATAATGCCCACAGACCATTCTATCAAAGTCTGCATTCCAAAAAGGCGCTCCTTCCCTTCCGACAGCCAATTTTGCGCTCAAAAAGTCAAATGGTGCTCCCTCCCTTCCGAGCTCTGCCGTGCGCCCAAACAGTGGTTTACCCCCACATATGGCGCATCAGCGTACTCGGCATAAATTGGACAACAACTATTGCAGTCCAATTTCTCCTGTTACCCTTGTGAAAATAAAAACTTGGGGGCTACAATATCTTTTTTGTGGAAAAAAAAATATTTTTTATTTTCACGACTCTGCATTCTAAACTTCTGTGAAGCACTTGGGCATTCAAAGTTCTCACCACACATCTAGATACGTTCCTTGGGGGGTCTAGTTTCCAAAATGGGGTCACTTGTGGAGGGTTACTACAGTTTAGGTACATCAGGGGCTCTGCAATCGCAACATAATGCCCACAGACCATTCTATCAAAGTCTGCATTCCAAAACGGCGCTCCTTCCTTCCGAGCTCTGCCGTGCGCCCAAACAGTGGTTTACCCCCACATATGGGGTACCAGCATACTGAGAACAAATTGGACAACAACTTTTGGGGTCCAATTTCTCTTGTTACCCTTGTGAAAATAAAAATTTGGTGGCTAAAAAATCTTTTTTGTGGAAAAAAAAATATTTTTTATTTTCACGGCTCTGCATTATAAACTTCTGTGAAGCACTTGGGCATTCAAGGTTCTCACCACACATCTAGATAAGTTCCATGGGGGGTCTAGTTTCCAAAATGGGGTCACTTGTGGGGGATTTCTACTGTTTAGGCACATCAGGGGCTCTCCAAACGCGACATGGCGTCCGATCTCAATTCCAGCCAATTCTACATTGAAAAAGTAAAACGGCACTCTTTCTCTTCCAAGCTCTGCGGTGCGCCCAAACAGTGGTTTACCCCCACATATTGGGTATCGACATACTCAGGAGAAACTGCACAACAACTTTAGTGGTCTAATTTCTCCTGTTACCCTTGTGAAAATAAAAATTTGTGGGCAAAAAGATCATTTTTGTAGAAAAAATGCAATTTTTTTTTTTCACGGCTCTACGTTATAAACTTCTGTGAAGCACATGGGAGTTCAAAGTGCTCGCCACACATCTAGATAAGTTCTTTAAGGGGTCTAGTTTCCAAAATGGTGTCACTTGTGGGGGGTTTCCACTGTTTAGGCACATCAGGGGCTCTCCAAACGCGACATGGCGTCCAATCTCAATTCCAGCCAATTCTACATTGCAAAAGTAAAACGGCGCTCCTTCACTTCCAAGCTCTGCGGTGCGCCCAAACAATTGTTTACCCCCACATATTGGGTATCAGCATACTCAGGAGAAATTGCACGACAACTTTTGTGGTCTAATTTCTCCAGTTACCCTTGTGAAAATAAGAATTTGTGGGCGAAAAGATCATTTTTGTGTAAACAAAAGCGATTTTTTATTTTCACGGCTCTACGTTATAAACTTCTGTGAAGCACTTGGGGGTTCAAAGTGCTCACCACACATCTAGATAAGTTCCTTAAGGGGTCTAGTTTCCAAAATGGTGTCACTTGTGGGGAGTTTCCACTGTTTAGGCACATCAGGGGCTCTCTAAATGTGACATGGTGTCCGATCTCAATTCCAGCCAATTCTGCATTGAAAAAGTCAAACGGCGCTCCTTCACTTCTAAGTTCTGCGGTGCGCCCTAACAGTGGTTTACCCCCACATATGGGGTATTGGCGTATTCAGGAGAAATTGCATAACAAAATTTATGGTTACATTTCTGTTTTTACACTTGTGAAAATAAAAAAAAATGGTTCTGAATTAAGATGTTTGCAAAAAAAAGTTAAATGTTCATTTTTTCCTTCCACATTGTTTCAGTTCCTGTGAAGCACGTAAAGGGTTAATAAACTTCTTGAATGTGGTTTTGAGAACCTTGAGGGGTGTAGTTTTTAGAATGGTGTCACACTTCATTATTTTCTATCATATAGACCCCTCAAAATGACTTCAAATGTGATGTGGTCCCTAAAAAAAAATGGTGTTGTAAAAATGAGAAATTGCTGGTCAACTTTTAACCCTTATAACTCCCTAACAAAAAAAAAATTTTGTTTCCAAAATTGTGCTGATGTAAAGTAGACATGTGGGAAATGTTATTTTTTAACTATTTTTCATGACATATCTCTCTGATTTAAGGGCATAAAAATACAAAGTTTGAAAATTGCAAAATTTTAAAAATTTTCGCCATATTTCCGTTTTTTTCATAAATAATCACAAATAATATCGAAGAAATGTTACCACTAACATGAAGTACAATATGTCACGAAAAAACAATCTCAGAATCAGCGGGATCCGTTGAAGCGTTCCAGAGTTATAACCTCATAAAGTGACAGTGGTCAGAATTGCAAAAATTGGCCTGGTCATTAAGTACCAAATTGACTCTGTCACTAAGGGGTTAACACTCACCGGAACGAGTTGTGCATTGATGAGCACCACCAAACAGTTAAAACCATTCGCTTGAACAATGAGTGTGACAGATCCACCTCAGGGAATCCGGTCACAGTGTTCCAACTCAGTAACGGCAAGAGATCAGAAACAGGAAAACCTGAGCAGAGATGGGCGCCACCGGATATATATTTCCAAAGGAAGGTATGTAGGATAACACTCTTTATTAGGCTACGCATTTCTCAAGAGAACTGCCTTCTTCCTCGAGTCAAACAACAAATGTGCAAACCAAAAAAACATGCAACATGTGGTGAAATATGTATATATATATATATATATATATATATATATATATATATGTGCAGTGAACCATGTATAGGTTCATTGTGTGACTAGTAGTAATGTAAGATCTGTCCTGAAGGCAGCAGGTCTCACCCAGGTGTTAATATGTATTTTCCTGAGACACATGACTTCTGTCTCCATTCTCACCATGGGGGTCATGCTGGGAACCAACAAGAAAGGGAACATTTGACACTTCCTAGCTTTTTGGAAGAGAGATGTCAATTTCAGCCTGATACTGTCTATCTGTGGGAACTTTAACACAGGGAGTCTCAGAGCAAATGGTGTGTTCATTGGGGGAGCAGCCACGGTCCAATCAAACACAAGCAGTCATGGTGTTGGCCTGAGGGGTTGGTCTAGAAATCTGACCTCCAGAGTAAATCTATAAATTAGGTCTGTATACATAGCATCCTGTTCACATGTAAGGGCAGCCTGGGAAGCTGATGTGTTCCACTATGTAAATATTCACCCCCCTCAGGGAGCAGACGCAGACTACAAGTTTGCTACTTCTGTAAGTTTTCTCCTGTTTATTTTGTACGGTTTTGCCTAGTTGTATGTCTTTTTATTATCATATTTTTATACCTTTTTCTTACTGTAAGCACTTAACCTTTATGTATTAAAGCATAAAACTTTAACAAGTTGAACCTTGAATGTTCTAAAGAATCTATAGCCTTAAAGTGTTTGACCTTTATGAGTGGTAGACAGTATTAGTAATTCCGGGACTCATCGCCCCTGTATTCGGTGAGTGGTGGCAGCGTGTATGAGCGGGGTGTGTAGCCTGGTTCGGTGTGTGATTTATGCTCCCATTACATCATAGGACAGAGGTTGAATGCTGGACAGAGTGGGGGGATAGATAAACCCTTGCAGGCACAACCCCAAGTCATGTTCTGAGAGCGGATACGTGACAAATTAGTCACAGCACGGAGCGGGATCTGTGACATAACATATAAATGGCGAGCAGGTAATTGTGTGAGCAGGCACACCCACCATTCAGCTTAATCAGCTTAACAACACCACCCATTCTATTCACAGATCAATACAGGTAAAATGTGAGTATGTGTAAATAGCTAATATCATTAAAAAAATTACAAATAAAGGGCATATATATATTAAATCAGTATCAATCTTTTTTTAATATACATAAATGAGTAGCCTAATGAGTTTTATGCTAAATACCTTCCTTCGGAGATATATACCCTGTGGCGCCCATATCCTCTCAGTTGTTTTTATTTCTGATCTCCGTATTCACAGTGGATCTGTGGTTACTTCTCCAAAATGTTTGTCACAACCTACCTGCTGAGTTCCTTCAAAACCTGTGAGAAAGTGTCCGTAGAAGAATTGATGTTGCTTTGGAGGCAATTAGTGGTTGCCACAAATATTGATTTGACCTAGTATTCTCTTCTGTTCATTCACTTTACATTTTGTTGATAAAAAATGTACACAACTATTTTTGAAGGAGTTCCCATCTTCGCAGCATTTTTCCCACATCAACTTAACATTTTTTCAGAGTACTGTATATGTAACACTTTATAAGATCTTGAATAATAAATACAATCTACAAATCCTATGCAGATACTGTAATGTGATGTATCACGATTGACACTATATAATGTCAAGATAAGCCAAAACAAGACTTAGGCCGTGGTCAGACCAGCGTATGGCATCCCATGCAAGAACATCAGATGCGATATGCTAATGACCCTCGGCTCCTGCTCTGCTGCGAGCGGGAGCCCAGTGCCATGCGTCTGTGCTGCAAGCCTCTCGCACAGCTGCGGAGGAGGCATAGAAATTAATTTCTCCATCTCCTCCATTGCCGGGGTCGGCGTATATCGCACAACACTCAGATGATATCTGAGTGATGTGCGTTGTCCCCCTGGCACCCATAGGCTTATATGGGTGTGAGTGAGCCAAGACTCGGCCGAGTGTCGGTGACAATCCCAGCATTATGTGATTTCACTCACAGAACAAAAAAACGCTGATGTGAGCTGCCCCATAGATGAATACTGGTCCGAGTGCTATGCAATGTTTTATCGTCCATATTCATGGCTCATCTGACACCAGCCTTAGGTGTACATTTAGAACTGCTACTTCGATAACTAGTCTAGTTAAACAAACTACTAACAAAACATTTTTTTTTTTAAAGTATTAAAGAAGGGAAGGCAAAACCCCAAAATAATATGCAAATTGCCTATATGCTTGGGACTTTTTCAAATCTGCACAATATAATGTAATTGTATATGCTGAATGTAAGGCAATGATTGCACACATCATTTCTATAGATCATAGACATAAATTACCTCTCCACTACACATGTAAGGACAAAATACACATGTTTGGTCTCAGTTGAGTGAATTTAGCTTTATGGAAGTTTGATATTGTGTCAGAAGCTTCCCCAGCATATAGAAGAAACACGGTTCAAATGCAACATGAACAGATTCTTAAAATATTGTGTTAATTCTTCAGTACATTTGGGCTATGCAGCATGTGCAATACCAGCTGAAAATTGCTTGTCACAAGGCAGACTTTATGAAGATATAATTGGAAAAGTTTAATTTCCCCTTGTGTACCACTCATGGCTGATAAATCATTACAATACAGAAACATTGTCTGGGTCATCAAGGGCAATTCATTTTTCTTTTAAATGTATCTATTTCAGTCAAATAGTGAGGCGATAAAAAGAATAACATGGCAATTGATCACTGCAAAATCCAGCTCTCTAAATAACTGTATGAAGCAAACAGGCAGGAATTTCCTATTAAGAAATGTAATTGTTTTTTGCCTCTTGTTTTAACATCTACTTATCCGCGCTGTGATTTCGAGAAGCCACAGTTTATTCACCTTGGGGCTTTCTCATTTAGAACTCAAATGTTCTCCAAAGGCAAAGAATAAAATAATCTTCCAGCCCAGTGTACAATACCTAAGCTGAAATGATAGCCCAATTAATCCTTTCAGAACCAGAGTAAAGGCTTATAAAGGCTTATAATTAACTCCTCCCTGCCAAAGTCAGTTCTCACCTTCCTGACGAGGCCAAATTTTTCAAATCTGACGTGATAATAACTGTATAATGTTTCTACATATCCCAGTGATTCTGACAATATCTTTTCATGCTACATTGTACATTATGTTCTTAGTAAGTTTAGGTCAACATGATTTGCGTTTATTTTCCAAAATATTTGACATATGACAAAAAGTTAGAAAAACGTGCAATTTTTGAACTTTGACTTTTTATGCCCTTATTACAAATCATCAGACCACACAAAATAGTTACTATATGTCTACTTTACATCAGCATTATTTTTGAAATGTCTTTTCTTGTTGTTACTAGGTTAGATTGGTTCAAAGCATATAAGCAATGCTTCACAATTTTTTTTTTCCAAAATTTACAAAAACTATCTCTTTTGCGGACTGCTTCACGTTTGATGAGATTTAAAGGGGCTCATGTTTTTTTGTTTTTTTTTTAAACCCAAACAATACCACAGTTTAACCCCTTCATGACCATGGGATTTTTCATTTTTCCGTGTTCGTTTTTCACTCCCCTCCTTCCCAGAGCCATAACTTTTTTATTTTTCCGTGAATTTGGCCATGTGAGGGCTTATTTTTTGCGGGACGAGTTGTACTTTTGAACGACATCATTGGTTTTAGCATGTCGTGTACTAGAAAACGGGAAAAAAATTCCAAGTGCGGTGAAATTGCAAAAAAAGTGCAATCCCACACTTGTTTTTTGTTTGGCTTTTTTGCTAGGTTCACTAAATGCTACAACTGACCTGTTATTACGATTCTCCAGGTCATTACGAGTTCATAGACAACAAACATCACTAGGTTATTTTTTATCTAAGTGGTGAAAAAAAATTCCAAACTTTGCTAAAAAAAAAAAAAAAAAAAAAAAATTGCGCCATATTCCGATACTCGTACCGTCTCCATTTTTCGTGATCTGGGGTCGGTTGAGGGCTTATTTTTTGCGTGCCGAGATGACGTTTTTAATGATAGAATTTTGGTGCAGATACGTTCTTTTGATCGCCCATTATTGCATTTTAATGCAATGTCGCGGCGACCTAAAAAACGTAATTCTGGCGTTTCGAATTTTTTTCTTGCTACGCCGTTTAGCGATCAGGTTAATGCTTTTTTTTAATTGATAGATCGGGCGATTCTGAGCGCGGCGATATCAAATATGTGTAGATTTGATTTTTTTTTTATTGATTTATTTTGATTGGGGCGAAAGGGGGGTGATTTAAACTTTTATATTTTTTTAATTTTTTTCACATTTTTTTTAACTTTTTTTTTTTACTTTTGCCATGCTTCAATAGCCTCTATGGGAGGCTAGAAGCAGGCACAACTCGATCGGCTCTGCTACATAGCAGCGATCTGCTGATCGCTGCTATGTAGCAGAAATGGAGGTGTGCTGTGAGCGCCGACCACAGGGTGGCGCTCACAGCCACCGCTCATCAGTAACCATAGAGGTCTCAAGGACCTCTATGGTTACAATGGAGATGCATCGCCGACCCCCGATCATGTGACGGGGGTCGGCGATGACGTCATTTCCGGCCGCCCGGCCGGATGCGGTAGTTAAATGCCGCTGTCTGCGATTGACAGCGGCATTTAACTAGTTAATAGGTGCGGGCAGATCGCGATTCTGCCCGCACCTATTGCGGGCACATGTCAGCTGTTCAAAACAGCTGACATGTCCCGGCTTTGATGCGGGCTCACCGCGGAGCCCTGCATCAAAGCAGGGGATCTGACCTCGGACGTACTATCCCGTCCGAGGTCAGAAACGGGTTAAAAACTGCACCCCTCTCAAAGTATTCAAAATCACTTGTTAACCCTGCAGGTGCTTCACAAGAATTTATGCCTAATGGAATGAAAAAAATTACATAGAATTTTTCCACAGACATGTTATTTTGTTTGAAATTGTTTGGTTTCACAATAGTAACAGGAGAAAATGGTCACCACAATTTGTTGAGCAATTTCTCCTGATTATACCGACACCCCATATGTGGCCAGAAAATACGGATTGTCCACACAACAGGGTTCAGATAGTGAGGAACAGTATTTAATTTTTTGCATGGAATTTTGGCTGCAAAAAACTGGGCACATAATGTTGCATTTGAAGTATCCCTTAAGTACCAAACAGCAGAATTCCCTGAACAAATTACCCCATTTTGAAAACGACACCCCTGAAGTAATTCATCTAGGTGTGTTGTGAGCATCTTGCACTCATAGTTTTCTCATGACATTTTATAATATTGGGGATTGAAAATGAAAAATTATGCTATTTGCATAAAAATGTCGCTTTAGTTCTAAATTTTTCATTTGCATGAGAATAACAAAAGAAGATGAATGTCACAATTTGTTGTGCAATTTGTCTTAAGTACACCAATACTCCAAAAGTGATTGGAAACAACTGTTTGGGCACACAGCAAGACTCAGAAAAGAAATAGGGCTATTTATCACTTGACTTGCAATCAGAAAACCACACAAATGATCCCATTTTGGAAACTACAACCATCAAGGAATGTATTTTTTTCAGGGATTTGTGAGCAACTTGAACTTATAGGCACGTCAAAAATTGTTATAACATTTGGGCATTGAAAATAAAAAATTAGATTATTTCCAATAAAATGTTGATTTAGCTCCATATTTTTAATTTTTAAAAAAGGTAAAAGGAGAAAATGGACCCCTCAACACAATTTCTCCTGGCTAAGCCAATGCGCCATATTTGATTAGAAACTAATTATCGGGTACACTGCAAAACTCAGATGGAATGTTGTGCCATTTTGGAGTGCAAATTTTGTTGGAATTAATGACAATGAGCCACCAAAAAAGTGACCCTATGTAACAAACCACACCTCTCAATTAATTCACCTAGAGGTATAGTGAACATGTTAACACCACAGGTGTTTCACAGAAATGTATACCATTGGGCCATAAAGAGAAAAAAAATACATTTTTTACTACCTCTGCTTGAAAACTATGAATATTTGACTATTTGATTGTTGCGGTGTAGATTTTCCTGCATTGGTTTGCGTGTGCCATATACGGATTCCATAAGATGCCAAAACATCAGAAACCCCTTTAGAGTGACCCAATTTTGAAAATGACATCTCTTTGGGAAATCATACACAAGTGTACAGACTATTGTTACTCCATACGTGTTTTTTCAGAAATAGGCGCACTGTTGGTATTGCAGAGTAAAAACTGCAAATATGTCATTTCAGTGCAAAATTCGATGTGCCATGGTTGCGCTTCTGGAGACATGCAACCCATAAATGTCACACAAGTGGATGCTAACTGAAGATTAGTCTACCAAAAAAGAAAAATGCAGCAGAACAGCCTGAAGCGAGGTTCGGTACACACTCAGTCCTTAATAATGGAACACTGACAGTCTCGGGAGGTGCTCGCGTAGAAAAACAGGAACATAACATATAGCACTAGTAGAAAAAACACGGCAACACTCACCGAACCTGTGATCAAGTCTTGTCTTTATTAGAAAGCATGTAGAAACATCTTCACGGCACGGGGGAGTGGAGGAGCAAAGGAGGTGAGCGGGGAAAGGACGATTACTGAAGATTAGGCATGCTGTGGGGCTTAGGCTGGTTTCACACTTTGCGTTTTCATCTGCAGTGTTTTTACCGCAAAAAAACGCATGCATTTTTTAACCTATCTTTAACATTAAAAATGCATGCTTTTTTTGTATACGCGTTTGGTCGCATTTATGAACGCATGCGTTTTTTTCTGCATGCGTTCATTTGCAGAAATGCAACATGTAGTAATTTTTTAGGCGTTTTTTCGCGGCAAAAAAACGCATGCGCTTTTTCGCGGCAAAAAACCTTTTGATGTCTATGTAAACACATGCGTTTTTAAGCACATGCGTTTATTTGCGTTAAAAACACATGCGTTTTTATTTTAAAAAAACCCAGAAAACACACTAATATGCCACCCCCCACCATAAAGGTGATAAAGGGATCCTAACCCTAAACCTAAAGGGATCCTAACCCTAACGGGATCCTAACCCTATCCCTAACCCTATCCCTACCCCTAAAGGGATCCTAACCCTAACCCTACCCTTAACCCAAACTCTAACCCTAATCCCTTTAGGGATAGGGTTAGGATCCCTTTAGGCTTAAGGTTAGGGGTAGGGTTAGGATCCCACACATTTCTCAGCATGCGTTTAAAAAACGCAAACGCATGAAAAACGCATGTAAACACGTCAAAACGCCACATTTCTTTCACCACATGCAAAAACGCATGCGTAAAAAAAAAGCAGCGTTTGCACGCGTTTACATGCGTTTTTTAACCATGCGTTTTTTTAAAAAAACGCATGCGTTTTGAAACGCAAGTGTGAAACCAGCCTTAGAACAGAGGAAGGCATTAGTATTTGGAAGCACAGATTTTACTGGATTTTTGATTTTTTGGAAATAAAAACCTATTATGTACAAATTCACCTATTTTCAAATAAAACATACTAACTTTAACACGAGGTTGACTAGGCTAAAATTCTTATGTTGCTGAAAGGACATCAAAGAATATCAAACATATCAATTCTTAATACAAATCCTACATTTGGTGTATATCATTATGGAATTCTAACACCCAGTCTTCTCCTCATGGCGCATCAAGGCATGTACAGCGCTATTCTGTAACAAAATTTTAGCTTGCCCTTCATTTGAAATCAATTCAACACTACACACACATGATCCTCTACACATCTGTTTTTAATTTAACTTTCCCTCATGCTAGCCATCTGCAGAAATGTACATATTTAAAGCATGTCTGTCATTAAGAATCTGATGAGACAACCCCTCTTCATAGTGTAGCAGCCAAAGTGATCCAGAGTGTGAATGTATAGAGCAGGCTCAGGAGTTGCGCTTGCTACATACAGGGCAGATGTCTGCTGTAATGTACAGCTAGCATTTGCTGGTAACAGCAGCAATTGATGCTTGTCACGATTGTTGCTATCTACAGGTCCTTCTCAAAAAATTAGCATATAGTGTTAAATTTCATTATTTACCATAATGTAATGATTACAATTAAACTTTCATATATTATAGATTCATTATCCACCAACTGAAATTTGTCAGGTCTTTTATTGTTTTAATACTGATGATTTTGGCATACAACTCCTGATAACCCAAAAAACCTGTCTCAATAAATTAGCATATCAAGAAAAGGTTCTCTAAACGACCTATTACCCTAATCTTCTGAATCAACTAATTAACTCTAAACACATGCAAAAGATACCTGAGGCTTTTATAAACTCCCTGCCTGGTTCATTACTCAAAACCCCCATCATGGGTAAGACTAGCGACCTGACAGATGTCAAGAAGGCCATCATTGACACCCTCAAGCAAGAGGGTAAGACCCAGAAAGAAATTTCTCAACAAATAGGCTGTTCCCAGAGTGCTGTATCAAGGCACCTCAATGGTAAGTCTGTTGGAAGGAAACAATGTGGCAGAAAACGCTGTACAACGAGAAGAGGAGACCGGACCCTGAGGAAGATTGTGGAGAAGGACCGATTCCAGACCTTGGGGAACCTGAGGAAGCAGTGGACTGAGTCTGGTGTGGAAACATCCAGAGCCACCGTGCACAGGCGTGTGCAGGAAATGGGCTACAGGTGCCGCATTCCCCAGGTAAAGCCACTTTTGAACCATAAACAGCGGCAGAGGCGCCTGACCTGGGCTACAGAGAAGCAGCACTGGACTGTTGCTAAGTGGTCCCAAGTACTTTTTTCTGATGAAAGCAAATTTTGCATGTCATTCGGAAATCAAGGTGCCAGAGTCTGGAGGAAGACTGGGGAGAAGGAAATGCCAAAATGCCTGAAGTCCAGTGTCAAGTACCCACAGTCAGTGATGGTGTGGGGTGCCATGTCAGCTGCTGGTGTTGGTCCACTGTGTTTCATCAAGGGCAGGGTCAATGCAGCTAGCTATCAGGAGATTTTGGAGCACTTCATGCTTCCATCGGCTGAAATGCTTTATGGAGATGAAGATTTCATTTTTCAGCACGACCTGGCACCTGCTCACAGTGCCAAAACCACTGGTAAATGGTTTACTGACCATGGTATTACTGTGCTCAATTGGCCTGCCAACTCTCCTGACCTGAACCCCATAGAGAATCTGTGGGATATTGTGAAGAGAAAATTGAGAGACGCAAGACCCAACACTCTGGATGAGCTTAAGGCCGCTATTGAAGCATCCTGGGCCTCCATAACATCTCAGCAGTGTCACAGGCTGATTGCCTCCATGCCACGCTGCATTGAAGCAGTCATTTCTGCCAAAGGATTGCCGACCAAGTATTGAGTGCATAACTGAACATTATTATTTGATGGTTTTTTTTGTTTGTTATTAAAAAACACTTTTATTTGATTGGATGGGTGAAATATGCTAATTTATTGAGACAGGTTTTTTGGGTTATCAGGAGTTGTATGCCAAAATCATCAGTATTAAAACAATAAAAGACCTGACAAATTTCAGTTGGTGGATAATGAACATATAATATATGAAAGTTTAATTGTAATCATTACATTATGGTAAATAATGAAATTTAACACTATATGCTAATTTTTTGAGAAGGACCTGTATTTAAATGCCCTAAAATAGTACTAATTAAAATGTTAGCTCGGCACACAAAAAAACAAGTGCTCAACCAGCTGCATTGATGCAAAAAAAAAAAAAAAGTTATGGATTTCATAAAATGGCGACACAGACAACATGGAAATTCATTGCACTTTTAACTTTTTTTTTCAGCGTATGATATGGTAAAATTTAAGGGGTCATTCAAAATTTCAATTTATTCTGACAAAAAAACAAGCCTCACATGGCCCCAGAATAATGACAAAAAAATGATGGTCTTCAAAGAATGGGCGGAAAAAACAATTGTAAAAGATAAAAACCTGCCTGTTTCAAAGGAGTTAAAGAATTGTATCTAAGTAATAATAATAATAAGAAGAATAAGAATTTTTATTTATATAGCGCCAACATATTCCGCAGTGCTTTACAAATTATAGAGGGGACTTGTACAGACAATAGACATTACAGCATAACAGAAATACAGTTCAAAACAGATACCAGGAGGAATGAGGGCCCTGCTCGCAAGCTTACAAACTATGAGGAAAAGGGGAGACACGAGAGGTGGATGGCAACAATTGCTATAGTTATTCGGACCGGCCATAGTGTAAGGCTCAGGTGTTCATGTAAAGCTGCATGAACCAGTTAACTGCCTAAGTATGTAGCAGTACAGACACAGAGGGCTATTAACTGCATAAAGTGAATGAGAACATAATGCGAGGAACCTGATTTATTTATTTTTTTTAAATAGGCCACACAGGGATCGTTAGGTTAATGCATTGAGGCGGTAGGCCAGTCTGAACAAATGCGTTTTTAGGGTACGCTTAAAGCTGTGGGGATTGGGGATTAATCGTATTAACCTAGGTAGTGCATTCCAAAGAATCGGCGCAGCACGTGTAAAGTCTTGGAGACGGGAGTGGGAGGTTCTGATTATTGAGGATGCTAACCTCAGGTCATTAGCGGAGCGGAGGGCACGGGTAGGGTGGTAGACTGAGACCAGAGAGGAGATGTAGGGTGGTGCTGAGCCATGGAGTGCTTTGTGGATGAGGGTAGTAGTTTTGTACTGGATTCTGGAGTGGATGGGTAGCCAGTGTAATGACTGGCACAAGGTAGAGGCATCGGTGTAACGGTTGGTGAGGAATATGATCCTGGCAGCAGCATTCAGGACAGATTGGAGCGGGGAAAGTTTGGTAACAGGGAGGCCGATTAGTAGAGAGTTACAATAGTCCAGACGAGAATGAATAAGTGAAACAGTAAGAGTTTTTGCAGAGTCGAAAGTAAGAAAAGGGTGAATTCTAGAAATGTTTTTGAGATGCAGGTAAGAAGAGCGAGCCAGTGATCGGATGTGGGGGGTGAATGAAAGGTCAGAATCAAGGACGACCCCAAGGCAGCGGGCATGTTGCTTTGGAGTAATGGTGGAACCGCACACGGAGATGGCAATGTCAGGCAAAGGTAGGTTAATAGAGGGATAGAACACAAGGAATTAAATAATAAATATAAATAATCTTTATTTTATTATTTGTAATACATACATTTGTTATACGGCATCACCAAACCTGCACACATGCCGCCAATTATGCAAATATGATGACTTCAAATCAAAAGTTTTACTGTGTGAGTAACTCAAGATGTTTGTACATGTGGCCAGGAATTCAAAATCTGTCAAGAGACTAGTGAAATTTTACGTTTTCCTGATATCTACTTTGGTCCCTTGTCATAAAGAGGTGCTCATGGCTTAAGTACAGTGTGGAAAAAAGTATTTAGTCAGCCACAAATTGTGCAAGTTTTCCCACTTAAAAATATGAGAGGGGCCTGTTATTGATATCAAAGGTAGACCACAACAAAGAGTCAAAATGAGAAAACAAATCCAGAAAATCACCTTGTTTCATTTATTTTGCAAATTATGGTGGAAATAAGTATTTGGTCACCTAAAAACATGCAAGATTTCTGGCTCTCACAGACCTGTAACGTCTTCTATAAGAGGCTCCTCTGTCCTCCCCTCATTACCTGTAGTAATGGCACCTGTTTGAACTTGTTATCAGTTTAAAAGACATCTGTCCACAACGTCAAACAGTCACAGTCCAAATTCCACTATGGTGAAGATCAAAGAGCTGTCGAAGGACACCAGAAACAAAATTGTAGCCCTGCTCCAGGCTGGGAAGACTGAATCTGCAATAGGCAAACAGCTTGTTGTGATGAAATCAACTGTGGGAACAATAATAAGAAAATGGAAGACATACAAGACCACTGATAATCTCCCTCGATTTAGGGCTCCATGCAAGATCTCACCCCGTGGGGTCAAAATGATCACAAGAACGGTGAGCAAAAATCCCATAACTACACAGGAGGAACTGGTGAATGGCGTGCATAGAGATGGGACCCCCATTACAAAGGCTACCATCAGTAAAACACTATGCCGCCAGGGACTCAGATCCTGCAGTGCCAGGCGTGTCCCCCCTGCTTAAACCAGTACATGTCCGGTCCCATCTGAAGTTTGCTAGAGAGCATTTGGATTATCCTGAAGAGTATTGGGAGAATCTCATATGGTCTGATGAAACCAAAGTAGAACTGTTTGAAAGAAACAACACTCGTTGTGTTTGGAGGAGACAGAATGCTGAGTTGCATCCAAAGAACACCATACCTACTGTGAAGCATGGGGATGGCAACATCATGCTTTGGGGCTGTTTCTCTGCAAAGGGGCCAGGACGACTGATCCGTGTACATGAACGAATGAATGTGGCCATGTATAGTGAGATTTTGAGCGCAAACCTCCTTCCATCAGCAAGGGCATTGAAGATGAAAACATGGATGGATCTTTCATCATGTTAATGATCCCAAACACACCGCCAGAACGATGAAGGAGTGGCTTCGTAAGAAGAATATGAAGGTCCTGAAGTGGCTTGGCCAGTCTCCAAATCTCAACTCCATAGAAAACCTTTGGGGGGAGTTGAAAGTCCGTGTTACCCAGCAACAGGCCCAAAACATCACTGCTCTAGAGGAGATCTGCATGGAGGAATGGGCCAGTGTGATGCCCCAGGATCCTGGTTGTCACAGTGGCAATGCTTTCCTCACAGGGAGAGAGATGTCACACTTGGAAGCGATGGGAGATTCCTCTTAACAGGTAATTAGCACATGTAACACCATTCTGATTCCAGGCCAGAAGGGGGAGCTCTACACCCAACTTCAGGGGAGCTGCTCTCTCTGGTCGGGAGGAGGAGTTAGTTGCTAGGCAGTTAGGAAGATTTAGACAGTTGGTGCCGGACAGCAGACTGGAGCAGTCTGAGGCAGAAGGATGAGTGAGGGGCCATGTAGCCTGAAATGCTGCAGCTCCTAGATCGTGAGATACAGAAGGAAGAACAGCTTGTAGCAAATGTGCCGGAGAGCGAAGCACAGGAGAGTGACAACAAGGGAGAATAGCAGCGACTGTGCTACCTCCCTGACAGAGCACAGATACCGGTAACCGGAATACCGAAGTTGTGTCATACTCTAGGAAGCACAGCAGAAACCGGTAGGACAGCTAGACTACATGTAACTTGTCCGCCCTGACACCCAGGAGACACAGAGCGCGGGTCGTGATAGAAACCCTGTAAAAAGGCTTGAGTCGCCTGTCATACGGGTTTGAGTCCTACCTAAAGGGGGACAGAGAGAACTGAGAGGACCTTGCCAGAATCATTAGACAGTAAGGGACTACAATACCACCACGCTAAGAGGAAGGCTTTTAACTCCACCTGGTTAAAGGGGACTCTGAACTCGCTTCCAAGCCTGCCGGACCCTGCCTGTACCTGTGATCTGGTGCCCTGGACTGGGGCTGCCTGCTACCATCAGCAAACCAGGTTAAGAGACTGCAAACCTGTGTCCTCCATTCTTTATCGCACCACTCACCATCTTCATCTACTACACCGGGAGCCCTGGTGACCCAGCTTCATGTGTGGGAAACTACACCATCCCAGCTACCATAACATCACCCCAGTGGACCCCTTAAAGCAGCGTCGGTCATCCCTGACTGAACACCACAGGTGGCGTCACAAACTCTTATTATTTCACAAATCCCTTTAAAGACCTTTCCTTTAACATGGGCACCCAGGGCCGTGGATTGGGTCGCCACCGTGATGACACATCCCTTTAATTGCGACCAAACCCAGTACCGAGTACCCCACGGTCCTGGCGGGCAATTCACCAACATACCACCAACAGTGTGTGCCAACCTTGTGAAGAGTTACAGAAAACGTTTGACCTCTGTCATTGTCAACAAAGGATATATAACAAAATATTGGTATGAACTTTTGTTAATGACCAAATACTTTTTTTCCACCATAATTTGCAAAATAAATCTTGCCAAATCAGACAAGGTGATTTTCTGGATTTGTTTTCGCATTTTGCCTCTCATAGTTGTGGTCTACCTATGATGTCAATTACAGGCCTCTCTCATCTTTTTAAGTGGGAGAAGTTGCACAATTGGTGGCTGACTAAATACTTTTTTCCCCCACTGTAACTAAGACCGTGCCAATCCTAACCATGGTAGGGTTGACAGAAGTCACCTGTCAAATATTTGTTTGAAATGGCAGCATTTAGTTTAGCCCATCCTGTGATGGTAGCTCATAGGGATGATATGTGGATACAAATCTCCATCAATGTTTGAATCCTAATTACTACTAGTAAGGGCTCATTCACATGTCAGTCAATTTTCTTGTATGCAATAATGGTCCGCGTTTAGTCAGTGCCTTTGATTAAATGTCATCAGAGTTTGGTCAGTTTAAATTTTTACCATCAAAGTTTGGTCAGTGTTTCATCAGTTTTTCTTGCGACAAAAAAAAAAAAAAAAAAATCATGGAGTATCTCTCTTTAGTCAGTCTGTGAAAAAAAAGAGTGCTATCCAATTTTTTTTTAATGAGCCATAAATTTGTATTGGCAAGATTGATCTAAGTCGTGAATCATGTCTCTGTGATTTTGTAAGGACCACTCGGTTTGCGAAAATACTCTAAACAGACATGTGAGCAGCCTCATAGAATATAATAGATAAAAGTTCTATCCATGAAAAACAAGACTAGAACTTGTAAAAAAAAAAAAAAAAAAAGAAAAACAGAAGTCTGAATGAGCCCTTACGGAGAGGAGATTTGTGTTAATGATAATACTAAACTGCCTAAAGGCATAGAACAACATGTTCTCCTTGGGACAGAGCCACAAAGCTAATGTGATCTCCTTTTAATTAAGGGCTTAAAATATGTGTTACATTATCAAACCCATAAATTAAGGGGAACAATATCAGAAAAACCTAGAAAGATATCAATATTGTGTCTTTTAGATTATGTTGAACCATGTTGAATGATAAAATGACTAAAAGAGAACTTATTAATGTCAAACCATTCACTAATTCACATAACTAGGAGGAAAAGTGATTTCCACTTACTCTTTACCGTAGCACATATAATAAAGCCATGGTATATAGAGTTACTGGAACTCACACAATATACAAGCCTCCAGCAAAAATCCATCGGGAAATAAGAGCTGATCAGTGTGCATTGTCAGTATCAGACAGATGACGATCGTGGTACAGATGAAACGTAGATAAAGATGAGATTCCCAACATAATCTATTCAGCGGGTCCAGCGGGTCAGGGTCGGCGTCAGTACCCGGCGTACCCGGGCAAGTGCCGGGGCCCTGGTGAGACAGGGGGACCCATTCAATGCCGGCGTTAAGGACAGGCAGCTTCCAGTGCCTAGGACCACCGCTCCCTCAGGGGCCCTCAGCTAGCGGCAAATCACGGAGCTGACTCGGCAGGGGAGGGGGAGCGGCAAGGGGCTGTCTAATTATACTCACCTACTTCTGGCGGCTGGCGCGGTCCCTGCAGGTCCCCAACTCCCCAGCTTCTTCCTGTACTGAGCGGTCACATGGTACCGCTCATTACAGTAATGAATATGCGGCTCCACCTCCCATAGGGGTGGAGCTGCATATTCATTACTGTAATGAGCGGTAACGGTGACCACTCAATACTGGAAGAAGCTGCCGGCGCCTGGAAGCAGGGACTGCACAGTGCCAGGAGCAGGTGAGTATAACGGGGAGGGGAGCGCAGCGCAGCGCGATAGTCACCTGCTCCTCATTCCGGGCGCCGCTCCGTCTTCCACATCCTCTGCAGTGACGCTGAGGTCAGAGGGCGCGGTGACATGGTTAATGTGCACCCTTGCCAGAGCATCAGTGCAGAAGATGCTGAAGAAGATGGATCGGCGGCTGGAACAAGGACAGGTGAATATTGAAAGTGCAGGGGGCCTGAGCGACGGAGAGGTGAGTATGTGATTTTTTATTTTTTATTGCAGCAACAGCAAATGGGGCAAGTGTCTGTAAGGGGCATCTTATGGGGCAATAACATTTGTGCAGCACTATATGGGGCAAGTGTCTCTATATACTACATGGCTGTTCTATATACTACGTGGGCTGTGTTATATACTACGTAGGCTGTTATATGTTCGTGGGCTATGCTATATACTAAATGGCTGTTCTATAAACTATGTGGGCTGTGTTATATACTATGTGGCTATGCTATATACTATATGGGCTGTGTAATATACTACGTGTGTAACAACTCTCCTGGCATCACGGCATGGCCTCTCATCTATCACACTATCTTACCCACTTCTCCAGGTCATGATGTGGTTTCTGTTTCTTGCCAGCTCCATATTCAGTGCCTCTGCCCTCTGCATGCTTCCTGGCTGTGTGTATAAGGGACCGGCGCCTGAACTCTCTGGTTCTTATAGTATCAAGTGCACCTGTATAATCTGTTCCTGACCAATTACCAAGAGGCCTTCAGTATTTAGTGCAGCTCCACCCAGTGTACCTGGCCTGTGCAATGTGTTAGCTCAGTTTGTGTTTAGCTTCTGAATTTGCCAGGCCTTGCTCTGTGTTACTCCCTCTCTAGTGGTCTTTCGCTGTGTTCTTGCCTTGAACTTGTTGTCCGCCCTCTAGGAGGCAGAATATCCTGGTCCTTGTGTCTTGTTCCATTGCCTTGTCTGTACTTTGTCCTACCTCTGTCTCCTTGTCTGTGGCTTCCTTCCCTGCAGTGTCTTTCCTTGTATTCTTAGTCTGCTTACACTCCGCACTCTTGTGGCTCTACCTGCTCTGTACCTTTGTGGCTTTACCTCTGCTCCGTACTCCTGTGGTTCTGCTCCGTTCTACTCTGCTCCGCTCCCGTTGCTGCAGAAACCTCTTGCTGCAGATCTTCTCCACATTCCTTGTGGCTCTGCTCTGCTTCTGCAGTAATCTCTTGGTGCAGCTCCTCTCCACATTCCTTGTGGCTCCGCTCTGCTTCTGCAGTAATCTCTTGCTGCAGCTCCTCTCCGCATTCCTTGCGGTTTTGCTCTGCTTTGCCGCTGCAAAAATCTCTTGCTGCAGCTCCTCTCCATATTCCTTGTGGTTCTGCTCTGCTTTTATTGCTGCGCTATCTCTTGCTGCACCACTGCTCCTATCCGCACCCTTGTGGTTCTCTTCCTGTGTGAAGAGGTCCCAACCTCTTCCTTCATTCTCCTTTCCTTCTGGCTTGTTTCCTTTCCTGCACCTCCTGTGTGAACAGGTTCCTACCTGTTCATTCATACTACATATCCATACCTGCACCTCCTGTGTGAACAGGTCCCTACCTGTCCCTACATACACCACATGAACCTACCCCTGTGTTCTCTGCCATGCCTGCCAGCCCTGTGTTCTCTGGGGTGCCTGCCAGCCCTGTGTTCTCGGCCGTGCCTGCCAGCCCTCTGTTCTCTGCTGTGTCTCTGCCGTGGCAGCCTACTCATCTGAGTTTCAACCGTGCTCTTCTGCCAGTCCTGCCTGATGCCCGCACCTGTGCTAGTGTTCCTGTTCTCCAAGTGGGATCTGCAGCCACAGCCAGACACCACCCTGGAGTAGCACCTGGCAGCTGCCTGCTGCACAAGCCTGACCTCACCATCAGAGGCTCCAGCGAAAACCCAGGCAGCTGTCATAGTCATGCCCCCTCCAGGGTAGTCTGGTCTGTGGCTCAGTGGGGCCACAAACCCCCCAAGCTCACGCCCACCAATCTGGGCGTGAGCGTGACAACGTGGCTGTGTTATATGCTACGTGGGCTGTTATATACTACATGGCTGTGTTATATGCTACATGGCTGTGTTTATATGCGATCATGAATCGTGGTGTTAAAGGGGGGCCCACTGAGACTCTTTTGCCCGGGGCCCTCAAAAACCTGGAGCTGACCGTGCAGCGGGTGTATACCAGAAAAAAACAACTACACTTATAGAGACGTTTCATATAAAAAATAAAGATTATTATTATTATTATTATAGCACACCTTAAATAGCTTGGTGGAGTAGACTAATACCGAGCAGAGCTCTGCCCAGTGGCAGGCTGCTGTGTGCTGCACATTAGTATGACTTGCAGGTACTCGGCTCTCTCGGATTTTCTGATGCTATTGTATTAGCTTTCAGCTCCTGTCTCCATGTGCAATTCAGTGGGGAACCAATCACTCACTCAGCATTTTCCCGCAACCATTGGTGAATGTGCATATTTTGTGCTGATGTCACCCGCTCAGCCATCTGCAGAGGCAGCATCAGGCTATCTGCCAGTAAGGCGGGCAGCCGCCTTACCTATCTGGCACTCGCAGCAGAGAATGATTTACACTTTCATTTCAATCTCTTTAAAGCCGGGAGAGTGATCACCATCCAACACTTGCTCAACACACATCAATCACACCAAGTTTCAGGGATGCTGGTGTATGAAACATAGCACTGATAAATAATTCAGCCTGCTGTCCTAACCTGCTCTGGTTACAGCATGCAGGATACGACTCCTACAGCAGCGCCGCAATATCCTCAGGCATTGAAATGTGCGGGGATAACTTGTCAGATGAGTGTAATATCTCTGTGATATACAGGTGACCTTCCTCCCTGGGGATTGCGGTTATTAAAATCAAGAAAAAACCTTTTAGCAAAAAAACCTGACAGATATAAATGGATCAGTGCAATATATATAACTCAGGTATGAAGAATTAGGCAGTGATCATTTTGAAATTACCACCATTTTCTTCATACACTTTAAATGTGTTTTTTATTTAACCTGACTGTAATATTGGGCGAGTTAATCAGAAGACTAGAAAAAATATATATGGTTCTCAAGAAATGTTTAAAAGGTTTTAGGCCATGTTCACACCATCCATTTTTTCATGCGGAATCGCCACGAATTTCCCGCTGCGAGTCCGCAGCTGTTTTCCATGCAGGGTACATTACAATGCACCCTATGGAAAACAGGAACTGCTGTGCCCACATTGCGGAAAATCGCGAAAAAAGCCGCACTGAATAGCCGCGGTAAAAAAGAAGTACCATGTCACTTCTTTTTGCGGAACTGCAGCGGTTCTGCACCCATAGACCTCCATTGTGAGGTCAAACCCGCAGTAAAACCCGCAGATGAAAAAAATATCTGCGGGTTTTCTGCGGTTTGTGGTGCAGAACCGCTGCAGTGTGGCTGCCCCCCCCATGCCCCAATCCCACCCCCCCATGCTCCGATGCCACCCCCCCGTGCTCCGATGCCACCCCCCCGTGCCCTCATCTCCCCCCCCTTATACTTACCCGGCCTCCCGGTGTCCGTCCGGCCGTCTTCTCCCTGGGCGACGCCATCTTGCAAAATGGCGGGCGCATGCGCAGTGCGCCAGCCGAATCTGCCTGCCGGCAGATTCGTTACAAAGTGCATTTTGATCACTGAGATATAACCTATCTCAGTGATCAAAATAAAAAAAATAGTAAATGACCCCCCCCCCCTTTGTCACCCCCATAGGTAGGGACAATAAAAAAATTAAATTTTTTTTTTTTTTCCACTAAGGTTAGAATTGGGTTAGGGTTAGGGGTAGGGTTAGGGGTAGGGTTATGGTTAGGGGTAGGGTTAGGGGTAGGGTTAGGGTATTTTCAGCCATTTTAACCCTAAAAAACTTCCTAGAAAACACACAGACTCTGCATAGAAAACTGCATAAAAAAAGGCATCAAAAAACGCACCAAAAAAGCACCAAAAAAAGGACCTGCGTTTTCTGCCAAGAGCTGCGGTTTTTAGTCCTGAAAAAAAAGGAGGGAAATCAGGAACGTGTGAACATAGCCTTAGGCTTTTAATGAACAGACTAAATGTTGCTATATAGTCTGCAGGACCCAGAGATTCTCCCAGAAAAGAATAAGGAAAAAAAAAAGTGTCTAACATATTTATTGATGCCCCTAAAGCGACAATTTTTTTTTTAATAATCATGCAGCAGGCTCTAAAAAATGTAAAAAGTATATACACTGCACTGCTCAACCCTGCTATTTCTCCCAGAACAGGTATATCACTGATCTAATCAATATCACACAGAAGCAAATCACTAACCGCAGTGGTACCCAATATGTCACCACTGCGATCAGTGATTGGCTGCAATATATAAGGCCAGAATAGGATGCACAGAGCCCATTTCTGTACATTGTGTTTTACACAGACATTATGACTGATGAGAACTTGCAATAATAGTTAACGTAGGTAACGTAGACAGCAATATAAGAAGACCGGCTCAGGGTTGCCAACCATCCAGAAATTCCTGGACAGTCCATAAAAATAAGCCACTTTTTACTGTCCTTAAAATAATTAATACACCCGTAATTTTTTTTGAAGCTTGAGAAACTTCTAAAGATTGTTATGACTGTAAGGGTATGTGCACACGTTGCGGATTCTCTGCGGATCCACAGCGTTTTTTGAGGTGCAGAAACGCTGCAGATCCGCAATTGATTTACAGTACAATGTAAATCAATGAGAAAAAAAATGTGCACACTTTGCAGAAAATCCGCTGCGGAAACACTGCGGTTTAAAAGAAGTAGCATGTCACTCCTTTTTTGTGAATCTGCAGCGTTTTTGTACCCATTCTATTATAGAAAACCGCAGGGGTAAAAACCGCAGCAAATCTGCAAGAAAAACGCACAAAAAACGCTGCGGAACCGCAGGTGCGTTTTCTGCCAGGAGAGGCAGAATCCGCACCAGAAATTCCAAAGCCTAATCTGCAACGTGTGCACAGAGCCTAATTAGCATCAATTTACATTTCACAGTGAATGCAGCTAATGTCTTCATACAGTGGGCACGGAAAGTATTCAGACCCCTTTAAATTTTTCACTCTTTGTTTCATTGCAGCCATTTGGTAAATTCAAAAAAGTTCATTTTTTTCTCATTAATGTACACTCCGCACCCCATCTGGACTGAAAAAAACAGAAATGTAGAAATTTTTGCAAAGCTGTCTGAATACTTTCCGAACCCACTGTAACAGCATTCTTAAAAGAGGCAGGAGTGGGGTGGATCATGGGCACTGCTGCTGGTGAAGGGTAATCCAGGAGGTAAGAACAAAAACTTCCAATTTACTGCAACACGTCTCAGACTTTATTTTATCTCCCTACATATTAGAATTATGGACTGTAGATATCACTTATTATCTTATTGATTAATCATGGTTTTACAATGTGTCTATAAAAATATCAACTGTCTCAACTGTCTGTGATTTTGTTGATTAGCTATCAAGAAATAGTAAAAACTCAAGTAGGCAACCATAGACTGAATGGAATCACTTTTTTAGTTTTTTTTTTGTGTGTGTTTCTTTTAGCGCTGCAACAACGGATGCAGACTATTTGGGGCTTCAGTGCACAGAACATTTTTTTTCCTTTTTTTTTACATAGCCATGATCTTGGAACCATGTTGATTAGGAGGAGATGGGGGAAGGTGCAGTTATTTTTAATTAAAAATTAAAGTGATTTCCGCACCCTCCTCAGGTACCGCACAGTCTTTGCTGTTTCTCAGTGGCTTAGGCCCTCTACATGGACAGACCCTTGTAGCTCAGTGATTGACTGCTGCACTGTCAACATTATGTCAGTGTTGCAGACATACAACAGAATCTGGGGGCAGCGGTGGAAACTCTGTGATTACCATTGTTATTTATTTATTTTTTTTAACAAACTGCGCCTGGGGAAAGGACTTTCTCGAAACTGGAAAACCACTTTATTTAGTGAAAAATAATAATGAGTCACGGCAGTATGGACGTTGAACACAGCATCATCCATATTTGGCACTTCAGTGATAGAGTCCATGTCGGCCCATTTTTGCTTTTAATTTTCATCTTAGCCATCCAACAGCTATATTTTTTATTTTTCAGTCAATACCAGGGTCTACTTTTATGGTCGTTGAGTTAATTTTAATCATTACCATTTCTCGGTTCACTCAATCTTCTGATCCTTTTTTTCTGAGAGAGTATTGATAAAAAAAAACCCTGCAATTCTGCCATTTCATTTTTTTTCTGGTTCTTAGTATGGGATAAATGTTATAATGTCTTAAGAGTACAGACATTTAATCATGCGGTCATACCAAAGATGGATTATTTTTTTAAAAGATTTTAATTACATTCCAAAAAAATAGAGATGATATAAAATTTTTGTATTCCTGTATTTTTTTTTAAATACTGTACTTTTTTCTATTTTTTAAATTGTCTATGTTCTCTGAAGTACAGCGACAAACATGGCAGCCATGAAGTGGTCTTTATTATGCCCCATTGTTGACATGACGATGCCATTGGCACCTGGCAATCATGTTAAGAGTGGGCAATGGGCAGGTAGATTTGAATGCCAGCTTTATAAGAAAACCGGCACTCATGCTCTCTGTGTGCACAACAAAAACATTCACCATACAGGCACAGTAGATGTCGCAAAATGAAATCTCGGCAAAGTGGTCCCCTCAGGCACCCTGCGCCTTGGCACGTACCTGGATTCGACCAGTGATGTACCTGAGTAAACAGTACATAAATTTTATAGCAGAATAAATAAAAGTTGAGTATTTGAGGTGAGGGCTTATTTTTTGCATGCCAAGCTGTCATTTTTTGTGATACCATTTTGGTGTGGATATAATCTTTTGATCGCCCGCTATTGCATTTTAATTTAAAAAAATAAAATAATTCTGGTGTTTTTTTTCTCATTATGCTGTTTAATGATGGAGTTAATTTTTTTTTTATATTGATACATACAAGTGATGATCAGATTGCCTGTATGTAGCAGAAATGCTCACTTGCTATGAGCGTTGACCACTGGGCGGCGCTCATAGCAAACTGGCTATGACAACCATAGAGGTCTGATGGAAACCTCTGGTTCTCATGCCAATCCATCGGTGACCCACAATCATGTGACAGGGTCACCGATGGGTGGTATTTCCGATGCATTTGCTGGAAGTGCAAGTGAAACCTCTGGTTTTCATGCCAATCCATCGATGACCCACAATCATGTGACAGGGTCACCGATGGGTGGTATTTCCGATGCATTTGCTGGAAGCGCAAGTTAAATGCCGTTGTCAGGAACTGACAGCGGCATTTAACTAGTTGACATCCGCGTGTGGATCACAATTCCACCCGTGGCTGTTGCGGGCACATGTCAGGTGAATAGATCAGCTGACATGTGCCCAGAAGGTGCGGGCTCACCGCAAATGGGAGGAGTCCGGCATCAGCGTACTACTACTACCGATGTCGGAAAAGGTTTAACTTTAGGCCTTTTAGAGATCATTTAATCTCCAACTTGTTAATAACAGTAATTTTGACCAGGGTGCCCAAACTTTTACATGCCACTGTAATTGTCTAATGAGACATTTCCTTTAAAATTATGCCAGTACTCATTATACCTAAAATACAAATATTAAAGTTATCATCAAATATAATAATAATGAAGTGTCATGCACCATATTCTGCCCAAAGGGCCACCGATTTGTATTAAGTAGGCATCCAAGAATCTATTCAAAAGAGAAGTTTAGCGGCCTTGGAGCAACCTCTTGACAGTATTAGTATCACCAAAGAAAAGATGAAGAAAATGCAGACAATCATATAATGCTAATTTTCTCAGTCAGATCTCATATTAATACTGCCCACAGCACTTTTCTTCAATATATCCAAAAATATCCTTTTTTCATTTAGACACTTGTCTTTCAACCATGTACAAACAACGCATGATTTATATTAAAACAAATGTAATATCTACAGTTCATTGTCAGATGGGCAAGCATAAAATATTCAACAACGTAATAACTCGAAATGTATAATAATGTGGAAATAAAAGATATGAGCTTAAATATGGGCAATGAGTGCAGCCCTCATTTATTCACAAATGAGAATAATCAAGGAGAAACTATTATTAAATGAAAAGAAATAGTTAAAACTAATTACACATTGTAGTCTTTACAGAATTATTTTCATTTTAATATCTAAAAATTATGTTTTACCCAGGTATTGTGCAGTTCCATACACTAATGAACAGCAAATAGCAGGTTACAGAAGTGAAATTGTAATGAGAAAAATAATACTATTAATATATTTCACAGGAACTCTCAAAATTGATTTTAAGACATTGTCCACATTATCCTTATTTTAACATATGCATGCTTTTGTGGCAGTTACTAATACGCAAGTATTTTACAGGTTCTCCTCCTGTAATTGATAGTAGTGTAGTGTGACCAGACCTGTGCGTCAACCTCCTCCAAATGAAAAACAGCTCTCTCATGTGCTGGATAACACTGATGGGCAGGTCTACTCACACGCTCTTCCGTCAGCAGCCATTTTTAGAACAGGAGAGCTGTGCCGTCTATGAGGAACCCCGTACTACAAATGGAGGAGAAAGTGTGGTTCCGAAATAGGATCACAAAACCATTTCCCAACGGATAGTTAAAGGAAAGATAAGGTGAAATGCCCTTTAGGGCAAGGCTGATCTACAGTATATTTAACAAGGTGCTCATTAGGCTTCACAACAGATTAAAATAAATCTATGGATAAAATAAACCCAATAATATCTGATGTAACCGTACTGTAGCATCAGATTTTGTTATAATGTCCAAATACAGTATATATATATATATATATATATATATATATATATATATATATATATTTATACAGACTTGGCCAAAAGTGTTGGCATCCTTGAAATTGTTCCAGAGGATGAAGTATTTCTCCCAGAAAATTATTGCAATTCACATGTTTTGTTAAGCACGTGCTTATTTCACACAAAACCCGAAAAATGGGCCGGACAAAATTGTTGGTACCCTCAACTTAATATTGGGTTGCACACCCTTTGGATTAAATAACTGCAATCAATCGCTTCTTAAAACCATCAACAAGCTTCTTACACCTCTCACCTGGGAGGATCGATTTAAACAAATTTGCCAACATTTTCTATACCTGAAATGCTACTTCAGCCATTAGCTGGAGCAGCATTTTTGGGCAGTGCACTTTTTAGAGGTGCAACTTTCATTAAGTGACTTATGCCTCTTAATGAATTAGGTGCAGGGTACTTTGTCATGATCAAAGTATGGGTGACCGTGAGCTACACCAGTCTTGGCCTCCATAAGTTTTACTAGCAAAGGAGCATCTGCCTTTCACCACGGCTCCTCTCATTGTGATCACCAGGAATGTAAAAACAGTATATTTTATTAAATGCTATAATATATGAGTTAGATAATTATGAAAGTGCAATTAGACAACAATTACCGTAAACTGACAGCATTTTAAGAAGTAGGCTTACAAAATTACTAGAGCATTCTGAGATATAAGAAAGGAGTCTTTTTATTCTTCAGCTCTCTCGGGAGAACCCAAAGCCTATAGACCTTCAGTTATTGTCACCCATCGTTTTCTATGG